>NC_085136.1:199354436-199379436 GCF_035046485.1 Aedes albopictus
TAAAATCTCGTAAAATTTGGAGGGCATGTTTACTTTTTGCAGGCTCGTTTCAACTTCGTACGTGCTGTACAAAAAGATAGGACAAGTAGCTAATAGTCAAGTATGCAATGATTCTGCTCCAAAATTACTTGAGCGGTTCGCAGATGACAAGTACAATGTAACACCGGTTTCGTCTCCCGTGCTCGAATGGAGGTAAAGAAAAGTAACGCTTTCCCGCATACTAGATCAGTTGTTGGAAGTACTAATGGAAAATGGCGCTGTCCATAAACTACGTAGACTCATTTTTGATCATCTTGAATTGAGCACAACAGTATTAATTACAAGAAATTAAAGGGCATTGCATACTTTTTGGTGTTTATTGGAGTATGGAGAATTATGTCCCAATTTACAAAATTGATTCCAGTTTGGTAAAGCACACTTTGTTAAGAGATTCAAGAGCAGATTTGGATTCTACAATGAAGGATCTACCGAGAATAAGAGGCCAATCATTGAAAAAAATAGTTGAAACACAACAGATTGTTTGAAGGGGTTAACGAATGACAAAAATATCAACCATTTTTATTTTTTTGCCAAAAAGTTTAATATAAACTCGGTTTTGATGAAAATAGTTTAAGATGGACTTTCATATGTATAGTTTTGATCAACGTTTGCCTTTTTCTTACTGATTATAGGCATCGTAGTTATAAGATAAACTATACCATGCCTGTGGTACTCTTGAAAATACCCATGTTTAGAAAACTGTTTGAAAACAATATCAGATGGAACCAAAAAATAAAAAAAAAGTGGCATATTTCAAAAGCCATGTATAAGACAGATCAGCGAATAACTGCATACTGTTTGAAGGAAAAATTGCAAATAGATTCTTGCTAATGAAGGCTCATAAACCTACGTTTATAAAAGACACAAATACGTAGTACTTACAGGGGATACTCAAAATAACTGGGACAGGTAAAATTTTCACTTTTCAAAAAATGTTCAACTTGTTGCAATTTTTCGGAAAGGGCATCAAATATTCTCAAATTTTTACTGTAAGTTCATCAACTAGTTGTGTATCAGCGGTCAAAATTTGGAAAAGATCGGGCCATTCTACACAAAGTTATAAAGGTTCTAGAAAAAAGGTATAATTATCCGATAGCCAAATTTGAGTTGTTATATCTCCGGATTCAATTATCCGAATGCAATGAATTTTTGATAATTTATGACTTATATAATAAGCTATTAAAAACATTTAACTAAACTTAAATTTCTTCACACGGAAGAAAACTATTTCGATTAAATTATTTTTCTAATATAACACCAATTTATCCAAAACTACATCATCGTTTCGAAATTCGAGATAGTTATTATAGTTCATTTAAATTCCTTCTAATTAAATTGAATATATTCATGTTTCAAAGGAAAGCAACCAAATAGCCTTCATTAAATTGAAAAAGTAATGGGATGCATATGAAAAATAGATAAATTTACTGAAAAAAACATGGAATAAATTAAATCGCAATAACTTTTTTTCTTATTAATAATTTCAAATTAAGTCAACTGTTATTCAAAGTTCATTATATAAGTCATAAATGATCAAAATTTCATTGCATTCGGTTCATTGAATCCGGAGATATAACAGCTCAAAGTTGGCTATCGAATAATTACATCTTTTTCTAGAATATTTATAACTTCGTGTAGAATGGCCCGATCTTTTCCAAATTTGAACCACTAATACACAACTAGTTGATGAACATACAGTAAAAATTTGAAAACATTTGATGCCCTTTTCGAAAAGTTACAGCGAGTTGAACATTTTTTGAAAAGTGAATATTTTACCTGTCCCAGTTATTTTGAGTATCCCCTGTATAAACAATTTGATGAATTATACATTTTATTTTCTGAAAATTTTTATTTGTCATACACTAAAATTTTCAGTAAATGTCCCATTATTTAAAAGGCAGTAAATTTTCTTACTTGTCCAAATCATTGGACGGACGCATAAATACCTTGTCTAGCTATGAAAGTGCTGTTCTTAAAATAAAATTTAACTGAATGTGACTGAGAGCAATTTTACGAAAATTACAGCCTTTAAAAACGGCCTCTGACGCGTGGACGATTTTGAGATCCTTATGTTCAACATTTTTGCAAAGGTTTATGATTAAAATCACTATATGTTTCGATGTCATTGTTAAATTAGTGTCTCGAGTATATAATCCACAAGATTCGGAAACTTTCGCAATTTTTTTATGTGCCATAATGTATAGTATGGGAAACCAAGAAAAAAAAGTTATGGAGGATTCCATCTAGAAATGTCTAGATGAATCCCAGTAGCAGTCCTGAACCAGTCCCAGCAGTAATTCCTAGAATAATCCTATTTAAGAGGATTCCCACCAGGAATACTACAAGAAAATCCATCAATAAATTACACCCGGCAATTGCTCAAGGAATTCCTACAAGTGTTTTGATCAAATAAGTTGGCATTACTTGTATGTATACTGGATGTGATATAACATAGAATCAAGCTTAGTCGTGATATTGACTAGAATTTCAGGAAGTGTATTTACAAAAACAATTAAAAAGCATGTAGTCCGTTCCCGCAACCCAACGTAGAAACTTGATTTTGTCCCACCGAAAATGATTCTAATTTATTTTCTAACAGTACTTTAGAAATTTTATGCACAGTTGTTTTTATTCCTATGATTATGTTACTCTCTCATAGGAAATGCACCGCATGATCGCATACGCTATGCTATGTAATATTCTAACTTCAAGTATCTTTCCCAGGCAACAATAGCTCTCATCCACAGCCTCACTCTTCCCGTTAACGGATACTCCCCACTAGGAACTTTTGCTAATGATTCGCTTCTTAGCGAAGTACTGATACAGGCCGATGAAGGAGGAAATCGTTCCAATCAGCCCCACGTGCCATGATTCGAATTTTCCACCCCACAGCATTCCTTTCGGCAGGGTGCTTCCAGCGTGCACTAGATCCAGCGTAAGTCTCACGATGGAGATCAGTTCCATGCGTTGCTTTATCAGCAGCATTTTTACCGCTTGGCTGTGGACAATGATCATTTGGTGTTAGCGTTTGATTGTAAATGGAATTCTTATGCTTTGCATTTATGTGATCTACCTTGACTCATTTTCTGGCTTATTGATGTGTGCCTTATGCTGCTCCATAACGGTATAGCTTCGGATTGTCCTGTAGGTAAACAAGGTAAATGAATTATACCATAATACAAATAAAACTATTAAAGAAAGAAACGAAACTGTGCAGCCTGGTACAAGGTTTATATAGGAAAAGATAAAAAATGGGAAAGCTCCCAAGGATGGAAGAAAATCACTTCTAACGATAAATGATACACGATACGAACAATCAAAGATAGCCACTGCTCATGCTGTAGCATGATGCGACACCCTCGCACTGTGCCCGTATCACAGAGCAATCAAAGCATCTGATGCACGTTTTATCGCGGGATCGATCGTTATCGGATCATGTTACAAGTCGCGATAAACTTTATTCATCACGATTAATGCCACTTATGCATCCGGAACCCGAATTCATTACCAGGAATATTACATTCATATGCATATTGTGGAGCTTCGGCAATAAGAATGCACAAAAAGTGACCGAAAATCGAAATTTATCATTTCGACTGCATGATAACGATCGCATCGCGGCCGCACATGCCGAGCGATTCATTATTCGCGGAGCATGGTTTGTTATGAATGCTTGACGACAAAATGCTATCGTTGTTGCTATGATCGCGCGATGCCTTCCAACCGCGACACATTTGGAATCCTATCATGATCACTAGATTTCCATCCTTGAAAGCTCCAACTCCTGTATATTTTTTGAGTTCCATTTTGGTCCCATATCAACTGTGCAAAATTTCAGATCGATCGAAAAAAACTATATTTTAGCGCCCGCCATTCTTAGTTTTTCATACGATTTATTATGGGGAAAATTTACTTCTTCAAAGAAAAATCGCTTGAGGTCACCCATTGATCCCTAAAAATAAATCGTTGAATGATTTCTGTAGACAACTTTACAAGGAATCAGACCTTCGAAGACCGCAAAGCGATGCGACGGTCGTGGAAGAAGTTATTAAGCCTTACCCGACCGATAAAATGACGAGATTTTATTATTTATTGTTATTCCTTACATGTTAAACAGCGTTGACATGCCAGTCGGTTTTCAGTTAATAACTTTTTCCACATGCCTTAGATCGCTTTGCGGTCTTCAGAGGGTTTATTCCTCGTAAAATTTCCAACAGAAATCATTCATCGATTTATTTTAAAGGGGGCAACCTGTGGCAATTTTTCTTTGAAAAGGCGATTTTTCCCATAGTAATCGTATGAAAACTTAAAACGGCTGGCGCTAAAATATAGTTCCTCCGATCGAGCTGAAATTTTAGACAGTTGTTATGGGGCCAAAATGGAACTCAAAAAGTGTACAGGAGTAAAATTTCTTTTTGTGTTCCACGCTACTGTGCATGGCTCATCACAAAGAATTCATAAGTCTACGCATAAAAATTAGTTGGTAGGGTCTGGTACCATTTGGGCAGGGGAAACTATATTGGAAACTTGCTGCTATGTATAACCCTGTAAATTTTTGACCGATCAACTTGATTTTTGGGACACGATCAGATGCGAACAGTATCTTGCCATGTTTAAATATTCAAGTCAATCGGTTTGAAATTGACTTAGCTATAGCAGCAAGTACCCAAAAAAGGTCCCCCTGCCCAAATGATCCCAGAACCTATTCTCTTATGAAGCATTCGTTAACTCACGAATGATTGCTGCAATGAATTCAAAAGTTTTCAAACCATCACAGCTTAAAATGGGGGAAAAAATAGTAACGCATCGAAGAATATGTGGAGGAGGCAAGTCCCTGCGCTCCAGCAGAACAGGAATGCAGGGACTCAAAGCCAAGGAAAGGTAGAAAGACGTGTGCCAAGCGTGAGAAGGGTGACGCGCTTATCGCATCTAGAAGTCTTGAAGGCGTTGAGTTGCGATGTCAAGCTTGTGGATTTTGAAGCCGACGTACGCAGTATTTGACGTACTCGTACAAGAGACAAGATTTTCGAGCTCAAGCGCGATAAAACCCCCAAAGCTACCACCTATGTACAAGTGTTCTACGGACTATAAAGACCCTGACAGGAGCAAGCATTGTAGGCAATGAGGAAATAAAGGCCATAAAGCGCAAGGCTGCCCTGCCTTTCAAAGAGCCACAGCCGACAAGCGACAGTGCAGGTAACGCAGCAGAACCCGAACCACTGTGACGCTGCACAACAACTGCTACGTCAAGCAGTCGCCGTGTGAGAGACGGATATCGCCATCATATCGGATACAGACGAAGTACCTGTCAGTAATAGCAACTGGATCGTGGGTGGGTACTTAATGCGAAAATATGGACAACGGAGAAATAACCTCGGTTTCGTGGTCGGTAAGGTCAATACGGTCTTCCTCTGTAGCGGCGGTTCGCGGTGGTACATCGTGGTAGTTCACACAGACTGTATGGAGGCCGTTCTGACAGGGTGAACGTCGGTAGTAACAGTGAGTGATTTCAATGCCTGGGCCATGGAATGAGGAAGCCGTTTCATGAACCTGATTCTGATAGACACACTTGCCATGCTCAGTCCGTTAAAGTAGGGAAGCTGAAGGTGGGCTGGTCAGTATGCCAACTGGCCTTTCATGAGCCACCGGAGATACCTGGAACCAGGCCACATGTCATTGGACTGCAGAGGTCCTGAGAGGAGCAAGTTGTGCAGGCGATGCTGCGCCGAAGGACATAAGGCACACGGCTGCACGAGTCCACCCATGTGCTTGATATATACCGGGAAATTCAGTTTGTACAACCTCTGGCTGAAGACGGTGTTCGCGTCTCTTAAATCCGTGAACAACAGGCACCCAACGGGTGGTCCAAGGTACCCGACCTGCAAGAAAACCATAGTGAACAACTCACAGTGTAAGTAACGTAGCTGAACCTGAACCACTGTGACGGTTTCTAAGTGGGGGACGGATATCGCCATCATAGCGGACCCATACCGAGTACCCGCCGACAACGGCAATCGTGTCGCGGATGGGTCCAGACAAATTGCGGCGATATGGATGACGAGTAAATACCCCGTCCAGGAGTTGGTGTCGGATTACCTATGAGGGCGTCGTGGTCGCCAAAGTAAACGAGGTCTTTTTCTGTAGCTATTATGCGCCTCCGCGGTGGTTGATCGAGCAGTTTACACAGCTGCTGAACTTTATGACGACCGTGCTGACAGAGCGAAGGCCGATGGTAATAGCGGATGACTTCAATGCCTGGGCCGTGAAATGAGGCAGTCGTTTCACGAACCAGTGGCTCAAATCCTGCTAGAGACACTGGCCATACTAGATGTCGACCTGGCTAATGTCGGTACCAAGAGTACCATTAGCCGGAACGGTGTAAAAGTAGTTCGAACTGGAGAGTAGACGATATCTACACTCACAGCAAACACCTGACGGTTAGCTAAAGTATCGACTACAACAACTGCAGACAGCGGGCAGAAGAAAAGGGGACTAGGCCAAGCCCTCGAAGATGGAAGTGGCTCTGATGTAAGAAACGGGTTCAATCCCAAGTAACATTTTAAGTTTTGTTCGGCTCTACAAGAGATCTTCATGACCAATTTGATAAAACTTGCAATAAAACTGAATCATACATCAAAACCTCTTGATAACCTCTTTAAAAGCATCTTCCGGCTAAGTGGACCACTCTTGGAGAGGTTTTGCAAACCGCATTCAGGGTAGAAATAAACCCGTTTTAAAACCTAGTTGAAATATTTCCCATTCTCGATTGTTGTTGTTTTTTTTTTCAACAAAAACTATGACAGCTCAAGATGCTGAGAAGCTTCTTCAATGGCACGTAAAATTCAGGAAGATACATCATTCGTAAGTAGAAAGCGATTATTTCAAAGTAGTATTTTAGTAGTTATTGTGCTGGTAGGCTTATGCGCATTCGAATTTACCGTGAATATTGGGGTTGCAGAATCATAAAATTAATGCGCTTCGAAAATAGTGAATATTATCATCTTGGAATGAAATAAATCAATTTGTGAATTTAGTAAAACTATCCCGAATCGCAAGAAAACTCAGCAGAAAGAGTTTATTTATGTGAGCATGTTATGAAAATGGTTGCAAACTACCATTTCATTGCTAATTTAAGAAAAAATAACTATTTTTCATTCACGTAAGCTAATTCTTCAATATGGCGACGACCATAATCAGCGAAAATCTGGACAAACATTTGAAAAGGGCCTATCTGCTTTGCGTAAACAAACATGTTTTTGTCTTTGTCGGGCCCATCTGCATCCACCCACGCACATCAACACCCTTATCAGAAAGAGTGTTCTTCAAGCTATCTCTTAAGGGTGTTGATGTGCGTGGGTGACTGCAGATGGGCCCTGCAGAGACAGAAACATGTTTGTTTACAAAAAGCAGATAGGCCCTTTTTAAATGTTCGTCCAGACTAGAGTTCACTCACTACCAAACTGAGGTGATGGTTGTGAACAACCGGAAGCAGCAAGCGGTGATCAGTGTAGGCGATTTCACTATCACTTCAAAGCGCTCCGTCAAACACTTGGGGGTGATGATCGACGATAAGCTCACCTTTGGTAGCCACGTTGATTACGCCTGTAAAAGAGCCTCCACAGCTAAAAGTGTCCCGGATAATGTCCAATAGCTTTGCGGTGTACGCTAGTAAGCGCAAGCTTCTGGCTAGTGTCGCTATGTCCACACTAAGATAGGGCGTCCCGGTGTAGGGCACGGCGCAAAGTACCGAAAGCTACCGTGAAGTACTAATACGCCGATGTGCCTGAGGGTTGCGAGCGCGTACCGTACCGTGTCATACGACACGCTCTGCGTCATCAGTGGTATGGTGCCTATCGGCATCTTTATCGGGGAGGACATAGAGTGCTTTGAAATGCGCGACACAGCAAGCATACGCAGGACTACCAGGATGGCCTCCATGCTCAAATGGCAGCAAGTGTGGGACAGTTCCATAAGGAAGTAACATTCCACCTGCCTCAGTTCCTTTCGACAGTATCTACATCGTTTCGGTCATGCGGGTTCTCTCGAATGTCCGGTTTGTGCTGGTTTAGAGGAAACGGCGGAATATGTTTTGCTCGAGTGCCCGCGTTTTTGCAAAATGCGTGACCGCATGCTTGCCATACGGTGGGGACTTGACCCCGAGGAATCTTGAGCAGACGAGTTTAGCTGGAATGTCACTTCATTGGTTATCGCCCGAATCGTCTTGGAGCTATAAAGCAGGTAGCGTGTGCACTCGAAGGGTGGTTAGTTCAGAAGCTAATAAAGAGGTGGTCCAATTGTTCGGAGTCAGCTACGTAGGTCATACCGGCGCCCTGCGGTCGAACCCGACCCTTCTATCGCAAAAAAAGTGACCGCGCGGGAACATCCAGATACCGTTGCTTTCATGGCTTCGGTGTACAAGATTTCAAGTACGCTTTAGATGTGATTATCAATTAGCATGTCTGAGCATCACCGGATATTACGGCATCGATACGGGTACAACACTCTCAAATACCCTCTATTTTAGTGTATCGTGTTCCTTATCATTGATCACATATTTCGCGTTTGTAAGGATATCAGCTTAAAACTATTCCATTCGTAAGCCTTTTATTGAACTCTTATCGTTTCTGTTTAGATAACATGTGGTCACGTGAATAAAGCAACAATTTAACGTAACGAAACAAAATCCGTTACACCCACAATTTTTAGAGAGTACTTTGCTCCATGCGTAGAATAGCACATGTAAAGAATTGACGTAGAATCTTCGATAAAATTGTTCATCAATACTCTTAAATTTGACATCCGTTGACCGCTTCTAAAACATGGACTGCGATGAATAATAAATATTAAAACGAAATCATAAGTCCTGTTCAATGAAGTATGTTGAACATTGATGAACTTGCTGCATTCTGCTCTTACCCATTTTTTGAGGAATGGGTAAGAACAGTATGCATCAACTGCCTCAACTTCGACCATGTTCAACCTACTTCATTGAACAGGCAGGACTATAGTGTCAGGTGCACACTACATTGTTTGTTTGACGTTGGATAAAGAAAAAAAAATGATATATCCCACTCCCTACAACACAGCGGGATTCAATTATCGAAGTTGTTTGCCGCGCGTCCAAGCTGAGGTAATCTTTGTGCGAGATAAGAGCAAATCAATGTGATTCGGCGAATTTTATCGCTTAGATTAAGATACACACAGTTGCCAAAATTAAGCTGTCTTGGCCAAAAAAAGAATAAACGAGTAGATAAAAGTTCATAAAAATGTCCAACTTACTTCATAAGGTTCAAATAGATCGACGCCACCCAAAAGATAGAGTTCACGGTGTCCCATTTGGTGGGATTTTCCACGTTGAGCAGTTTGTATTCTATCATCCAGCAAATTTTATCCACAGGATAGTACACGTGGTCAATGAGGTTGGTAATGAAGCCAATAAGGCCCATTATTCTGTCTGGTTCCTATTTGAAACATTCATTCTAGTAAGCAGCATCAGTATGTAAAAAAAAGTTACTCATAATACCTTGCTCCCCATTCCGTAACTGAGTGAATAACTAAGCATTGGTAGGTCGTCAAATAACCGCAGCGTGGCCCTTGTTTGTGACATTTTGGAACTGAAGATGGCCAATTTTTTGGCAAAATCTGGATCTTTGTTCGCATACATCCCAGACGCCAGCTTTGTGGTGTAGCATAGTGTTCTAACAATCTAAAAAAAAGGCAAGGGTGAATAAGCGGAATTAGCTGACTAGAAGCTGACTTTTTTGTAGCGCCAATGCGGAAACGAAAAACCGGTCTCCTCGCGTCAGCCCAACATACGCAACCATTTGAACTTGATCTCTTTGCATTGTTTTGGCTACCTGGGCTAGTTATAACACAAAAAAGTGAAAGTAGTTTCCTGTGCTACGTGGAACTCTTCTTACCTTATCCCGGCCAGTGTAGGTGTCCAGCATATCACAAACTTCGTTTAGTGCTTTGCTCATTTTGATTGATTATTTGTGCTATTGCAGTTTTATGTTTGAATATCTCAGGCAAATATTAAATGCAATAAAAATTCACTGTGGCTAAGTTACGCGGTTCTCTCAGACGTGTAAATACACTGCAATGATATGCCTGTTTATAGTAGATGCATCGGTATCAACAACTTTTCTCTATTGTAAATTAATAATATCTTCTACAAGATACCGCCACGAAACGGGAACGATAACCAGCACAGACTACCAACAAGAATCGACTGACCCGATACTGCGTGGTACAGGATCACGATGAGGCGAGGTTTGTTTATCACCTTACCCTCAACACCTCGTCCCTGCACTTGCATTTCAATGGAATGCCTGTCAGATACGGCGATATCTTACGCTTTAGGCTAGGGTAGGATCTTATGTCGGTAGAAATTTAAAATAACATATCCAAACATATAACATTCATAATTGAAACATAATTGCCCTATAACAGTTCGACACAATTGTAAATTAATATATTCTTTCAAAAATATCATGGATTTCGCTATCTACTATTCATATAATTTTATTGCTCTAGGTAGCACGCAATGCTGCAGCTACCCAAAAGCCCAAAGTTCAGCATGAAGTGTAAGTATTGGTATGCTCACGACATTTAAAAAGTCTACCGCACCTACTACATGTACCGTTCCACACGTGGAATCTTGCCTTCGATTCATCAAACGGTTGTTCGTGTGAGTACAACAACCTGTGCCTGTTTTGTTGACATATATGAATGAAAGAAAGAAGGCAGAAAATGAATGAATCGCGATTACGCCGTCTGCCTCATCGTCCATTGATCTAGAAAAGGAACGCCATCTGGTTGAGAAAATGTCTGAGATTTTCAAACATGGCGTTAACTTACATTAATATCAATACAACAACAAAAAAAAAACAGTACAGAACCTGGTAGAGGCTAGCGCCTTCGCTGACTGTTTGGGGTTGAAGAGAACCTCAAAGCTGTAACTTTGAGCAAGGACCGTGTACTCACAGCAAAGTTAAGACCCCCGTCTTAACTTTGCTGTGCCTCAGGGTTGGCCAGTCGCTCGTGACACTCCGCGGAAGAAAATAGGTTCAATAGAGAAAACTCCCTGTATTGTCGGTCTCGTGCCCACTTTTGTTATCCTTCTGCTGACGTCCTACCTTCACCACACAAAAAAAAATCCGTTCCGATATATGTACGTGCACTCCCAGTCACGACAACGGGAACAAACGGAAACTATGCATAGCACCCATAATAACAATAAAGCCTTCATACACGCTTTGCCAAGTGTGCAAACTTTTCCGCACGCATCAACCAACAGCAAAGCATACGCTTGACATTTCCGATGTTTTGTCAATGTTGAGACCACTGTTGGCCTGTTGGATTATGCGTGCGGAAAAGTTTGCACACTTGGCAAAGCGTGTACTGAAGGCTTAAGAAATGTACTCCGTGAACTAGATTTCCCGTTCTCTAGAACCAATAAGATATAGATTAGTGACGTCACTAATTGAGTTGCATAAGATCAGCGGTAGAACAAAAGAGACAACTAGTGGTTCGTAATGTTTATCTGCGCCACCTGTATCTGTACCTCATTGCTCTAGAACGCCCATATTGACAGCTGGAACTAGTTCCAGTTCACAGTGCATATAGTTTATTTCATTGCTAACTGGACTGCGACAGAGTGCGGAATATTAAATAAAAGTGCGATATTGCATCAAATCGTTCCGGTGTCTTCACCGCACTTATTCATCATGAGCTAATGAATAAGTGCGGTGAAGACACCGAAACGATCTGACACCGAATCGCACTTTTATTTGAAATTCTGCACTTCCCCGTCGCACTTTTAACTGCGCAATGCGCAATATTTGCTTGTTCTCATATTTGCGTTTGTTTGTTCGCGTTTATCAGAACGGTTTTTTTTTCACTTGCCTTTTTCCCCATTTTAGTTTTTTTTTTTCCTGATAATAAACTCTCACCCACTATGTCCGATTTCGTCGGACACCAGAGACGACAATGCCTTGACGCCAGTCCCAGTGTAAACAAAAAAAAGCCGAGCTGAATTTTTCTCCCAAAATCCGTCATGTTCAATCTGCTGCAACTTTGGCAATTATCAATATTTTTGTCTGAAAATTTTACCACTTCATCATCAATACATTGATCATGTATGGACAAAATTTCAAATTGATATAAATTATATATTTTGAGTTGAGAGGTATAATTTAGCGCCACAAAGAATGATATAGTAAGACATGTAACGTCACATGTTTGCTTATGATAATGTTTTTACAGTTGCCAAAATTTGTAAATTATACAAACTACTTGTATATTCACTAACATATGTATATTTGTAATGCATTACGTGTAACGCGTAACGCACTATGTGTTACGTGTAGAATGTCATAGATAACTAGCAGCCCACACAAAAATTTATAAAAATATGTCATACAAGATGGATTGTTTGTTAAAACTTAGATCTAAACATTAATGGCACGAATTGACCTCGGCTTTTTTTCTGCACCGGTGATTCAGCATGGTCAATATGGAGTGAAAACTGTAGGCACCCATATTGGTACTTCAACTTTGACGATTTCTGTGGCCCAAACCGATGAATGAAAACATTTCAAATTTTGACCACAACATTTCCTATATTTACAGACGCTGCAGTCAAATTTTCATGAAGCTACTTAAATTTTTCACTGAAATACGGATTTTTGAAAAAATATATGTCCAAAAATGGATTTTTTCATATAAATTTTTATAACTCAAAATATATAATCTATATCAATTTGAAATTTTGTCCATACATGATCAATATATCTAGATTGAGTTTGAATAAGGGCGAAAGTAACATGAGAGAGTTCTCTTCATCGACTCTCTCTTCTGCAAATTAAAGTGACAAAATGCAAATTCAATCGAACTTTTTTACACTTAAACGCTAGATTGCATCGCAACCTAGCGATTTATGACCAAAAAGTGCAACCTTACTCAATATTATTGATGATGAAGTGGTAAATTTTCAGACAAAAATATTGATAATTGCCAAAGTTGCAGCAGATTGAACATGACGTATTTTGGGAGAAAAATTCAGCTCGGCTTTTTTTTTTGCTACTGAGTGTATCTGCTTGGGGAGAACCACGTTTTCTCTCCTTGAGAAACGAACGTTGGAAAGTAGGAACGATGATGCTTCTCAAAGATGAAAACGCTCTTCCAATGCGCTGGAGTCTTGGTCAGTTTGAACCTGGTATTCCCCGGTGGACACGTTCGTGTAATTCAGGATCAAATTGCACACGGGAGCTACCGACGAGTAATCATCGAGGTGTGTCCGCTTCCCATCGAGGCTCCCTCAAACCAGCACCCTACCACCCACTAAGCATGGAGGCGCTTGGTGATTTGTTGAAAGCGGGATTTCAACAGCATGTTAACAATCACAAATAGTTACGTGACGAAACTGTTTCGGTGCAGGGGGATGACGAAGGGCCAGAATCATCTACCCAGCATTCGATTCAACATGGCGTCCAATTTTTTTTGTTTTGATTGCTTAATTCATGGAAAAAATGCGCTGGAAACATCGTGCAAAGTGATAAAGAAAGAGAAACAATCATCAAAAACAACGATTTCGCGTGAAATGTGTAATTTCTGAAACAAGCACTAGCAACACACGAGCCACACACCCGAAAATCAGGAGCAAGTTAGGGTAAACCGACCAGAATGTGGGTACCAAAACTCGCCGTACCGAAAACGATGATGGATAGAGCGGCGATGTACCGAGTTTGACAACTGTGTCACCCCACTGTTTCGGAGAGAATGCAAAGGGCCCTAAACTATACACATTCATGGTGTATTAAGGAGGGCCTTAGCATCAACCCGTCAAAAGTCGTAATTGTCTCTTTCACTAGGAGAAGGAAGATCAACCTAAAAGCTTTTCGGCTTGGAGGGATACAAATTCATCCTAGTGATCGAGTCAAATACTTAGGTTTGACTTTGGAAGCCAAACTGAACTGGAATGCTCAAATTGAGTCCGTGATCGGTAAGGCAACAAGTGCATTATGGTTATGCTCCAAAACTATTGGCAGAAAGTGGGGCTTGAAACCAAAAATGATAATATGGATTTATACTGCCATAATCCGCCCAAAACTGACGTATGCTTCGTTTGTCTGGTGGCCAAAAACAAAAGAGGTTACCATGCAATCAAAGTTCAACGTCTTGCGTCCATTGCTGTACAGGAGCGATGCGCAGCACTCCATCAAAAGCTTTAGATGCGATTCTCAATCTGCTGCCTTTGCACGAGTACGTGCAATTAGAAGCAGAAAAGGAATTGATGAGACTGAAGAGTTGAATAGTTTATGCCAGGTGATCTTGTTGGTCACCTGAGTATTTCACAATACTTCCAAAATAGACCAGTAATGAAAATTATTAACTCGATGACTGGATGAAACCTGTGGAGAACCACGATGTTCCCTATAAGTTGCACGAAACTATACTCGCGCAGATTGGGAAGTCAATGGTCCCAGTGTTCGTTAAGGATCAATCAAATTCTATACAGATGGCTCAAAAGTTGGAATAAAAACGGGAGCAGGAATCTAACGCCCTGGAATACAAATTTCAGTGGCGATTGGACACTATCTTACGGTGTTTCAAGCAGAGATTCTTGCCATTTTGAAATGCGCAAATATCTGCCTTGAGAGAAAATACAGATAAGCAAATATTTTTGTATTTTCTCAGATAGTCAAGCTGCACTAAAAGCATTGTGCGCTTACAAGTGTACTTCAAAGCTTGTCTGGGAATGCATTATTTCACTGCGCAGGTTGTGCCAAGGGAACTCAGTAAACTTGTACTGGGTTCCAGGTCACTGTGACATTGAAGGGTATATCAAACTGTACAATTAAAATGGACCTGAAATGCTGGGCTGAACAGAGGGTGATATCCAATTGGATGGATGTCAAAAATTGCAATCAGTCAAAACGATTTATAACACCAAATGCTTATATAACCAAAAAGATCTTAGAGCCTAATAAAAGAGCTCTATACACTGGCCTAGTAACTGGACACTGCCCGAGCAGGTATCACTTGAAAAATATTGGCCAGATTCAGAGTGATATCTGTCGTTTTTGCAATACGGAACGTGAAACCTCCGAACATCTGCTTTGCAGTTGTGGTGCTTTATACACACGCAGGCAAAGATTTCTAAATAGTGGTTGCTTGCAACCCAGTGAGATCTGGTCTGCAGAACCTGGGAAGGTCTTGGAGTTTAGAAATTCTATTGCACGTGACTGTATCGTAGTATTTGAGGGTATAGCAGACACCGAGTGTCATAGATATCGAAAGAAAACTAAACAAATGTACTACTTTTGGACAGTTTTTAATTTTTAACATCTGTATTTTTCTGTACTCTGTTGTCTGTATTGAAGGTTAATAATCTGTATAATACGGACAAATCTGTATATCTGGCATTTCTGGCCACAATCAATGCTTACCTATTGATAGACTCAATCATAATAATGAGTTTATATGTTAAGTAAATCGCAGCCATTGACGTAGCTAGCTTTTTCTTTTTCTTATTCACTCACGTAAACAAACACGAGAAAGAGCGGGATGATGCAAGAGGGGGCCTGTGCCCCCTCTTTCATTCTACTCTTTCTCGTGTTTGGTTAGGAGAGTAAGTGAGAAAACAAAAAAAAACGCCAATGATCGCAACAGCCCAGAATACTAACATAGCAATCATTGTCATTATATCGAATGGACATTGGTCAGAATGACCAAATGTCATTCGGGTAAATGGGTTTCAAGTTAATGTTATAGAAGCGTTAAAAAGTCCTATGCCCACAAATCTTCATTCGATTCTGAGAGGGTTTTGCCAGATACATAGAAGGGTTGGCGCGAAAGAAGTCAATTGCTTTTTGTAACCGGCATGATTGCAGAACAAAAAAAACTTAAATAGGAATCGATCCTAAGCTTTGATCAAAATTTGATAAGTTTCATCAGATTTGAAAAAAATGAATCAACGCTGTTACAACATATAAAAGCCCCTCTCGCGAAACCTTGTATGTCCTAATATGATATTTTACACTAATATTTGTATGACAAGTACTGCCCCCACTCGCATAACAGTCCCATTTGACTTTTCATCACTTTTTTTAACGTTATGAATAGTCATCATTTTTGATGTACTTCCAAAAACAACAATAAAAATTACGAATTTTTATGTCAATGTGTGAAAAAAATACCAAGTTATGAGCGTCCCATATCATAAGTACCCGCATAACAGTCCCATCATGGATTTTTGTGTTACGTAACACAAAACTGAACAACTTTGTAATGATTGTAATATTTTTTACAGTTATATATTCATGTGCAAAGCAATCTGTAAAAGTTTCGAGATGAACGAAATATTTTTCAAATTTTGGCGATTTTTCAAAGTTTTATATGGAAACAAGTTTTCAAAAATCAAATGCCGTTTTCTAGATTCCGACTTTTTGCAAATGGGACTGTTTTGCGAGTAGGCCTTGTAAAATAAATGTGTATTTCGGATACCAAACAAAAAATGTTATTTTTGATCCAGCATGTATAGTTTATAATAAATAATTTTATTTGTTTTTTTAATGAGATTTTAAATAATAAAATAAAATTTAAAATAATAAAGTTCATGAAAGATGTTAATTGAGATGATTCCAATCATAATAGTAGATGCTGTTGCTGCTGGTACTGCTTTTCATTCTGTTGCGTTAGCTCTTCGATATTGATGTCATCATCATCATCGTCATGATTTTGATTTGTATTATTCGCTGCGCTGATTGGAGGAATAGTATGGAAATGGTAGTAGAAAAATAATTGCTTCCGAACTTAATCAATAGCTCTAAAGGGAAACCGTTGACGATCGAACATTTATTCTTCTTCCTCTTCTTCCTCCTCCTCTTCCTCTTCTTCCTCCTCTTCCTCTTCCTCCTCCTCCTCTTCCTCTTCTTCCTCCTCTTCCTCGACCTAGGGGTTGAACGAGCCGCGTTAGAACTGTTTCCAACACTCACATGTTCAGGAATACTTACAACTTCCTCCACGACTTCTTCGACCTCTTCAACCTCCTCATCCTCGGGCTTGACTTCGTCTTCGCCTTCTGGGGTTTCTGGGTCTCCCGCCTTCTTGCCTGGCCGCTCTCCGAACCATTTTGGAAGTTTGGCTGTTGGTATAAGTGAAATTTGCATTATAGTACACGATGGAGCCAGTTGCAATGTGGAGTCACAATTATGGTGCACAGGTAGACAACATCAAACGTAAATGTGATATAGAACACATCGTTAAGCTACTGTGTGTACCAATATGGGATTCAGGCCCTATCAGAATTGTTTATATGTATGGTCTCGTGTGGTCAATACTTACATTTCTGACGACCGACGTACTGTTCCTTCCTTTCGGACCACTGCTTCTCGAGGCTTTCTTTGTTTAGAGTGTCAAAGCCCTGCACAGATGTGATGTGTTACAAGAACAGATATATAACAGAAAGTTACAAATGAGTTTTGTATATGTTACGTCAGTAATACAAATGGCGAGTTTGGTAATGGTTGAATCAAAGATGATCACGAAGGTGAGAGAACGCATACAACAGATATTTTGACTTGCATTAGGAACAAATAAACGAATTTCGGACAATAATGGTGCGACGATTTCTATGTTGCATCCCCAGAATTAGAAAAAATAGGACAAAAGTTTGTGGTGAGCACGTTTCTTCCTTCAATCAGACATGTAACGAAAATAATTCTTACACTTGGTACGTGTCGACCATAGCTCTTGACGTTGTGTCCATTTTTTGTTCAGTTTTTCTAGATAGTATGCACTATAACCCTATAGAGGTTGAAAATTCAACAATAAACAGTTTCAAATCAGTTGCGTTCGAGATCGTATCAAAATGATAAATGAAACATGGAAAAATGAAATATTGAATTCAACAGATACTTACACCCTCGAACAGCTTCTTCTTGTCATCATAGGAGCGGGTATCAACGCGACGTTCGTATTTGGAGGCAACTTGGATCTTGGGCTGTTGGCAGGAAGAGATCGAAAAATTAATTACAAGTTCTGGTTCAGCATTTTCTAAACAGAAACTTACCGGGTACTTTCCGGTGAGAGCTTCTGGGTCCAGACCCTTTTTGAGGGCTTTGTGTCTCAGCTGTTGCTTCTGTCTTTCCTTCAACTCTTTCAGCTATTTCAAAACCAAGAAGAAATGTAACGATTGGGGTTATGTTCAACGGGAGGTTTGAAGCATCAAACTTACATCGTAGTCCTGGCGCTTTTGCCTTTCCTCCAAATCGTACTTCTCGGTTTCCAGCTTAACGATGGTTTCCCACAGTTCAGTGGCCTTGGTACGGAGAGCATCGGCGCTCAAGCCATCCATTTCCAGGGGCTTGATACGGAAGGAGAGAGAAATCTTCTTCTCTTCTTCCAGCTGTTCCTTAGTCTTGTTACGCTCCATCTGAGCATTGGACATACCGAACTGATGGGAGAAAAATGCAATGATAAGTTATTAAATGATTCCATCGGTTCGGCACTGCCTCAGTCAAGCAGTATAAAGAGAGGCAGTAACTGGTGGAAAGTACTCACGGAACTGTCCTTCTTGGTAATGGTGAAGTTCGGTCCCTTCTTGTCCTTGTCCTTCATGGCCTGCAGCATCGCCTGACGCTTCTTCTCGGCCTCTTCCAGACGACGTCTCTTCTCGTCGATTTCGCGCTGTTTCTTCTCCTCAATTTCGCGCACACGACGCTCCTCCTCTTCCTTCTTGCGCTGAGCCATACGCTGCTCCTCTTCAGCTCGGGAGACCTTGCGCTTGGCCTGCTTTTCCTTGAGCCTCTTGAGTTCATCTTCTTCCTTGGACCGCTGTTTACGCCATTCATTGATGTACTCCTTCAGCTGTTCATCCAAGTCTGAGCGCTTCTGGTCTTGGCGCTTGATGAACTCGGGATCATCACCCCTAAGAGGTTATCAATTATGGGACAAAGAACAAGGAAGCGATTCCGAGAGTGGAGTGGCAAAAGAAGATTCCATTAGAAACTGTTCAACGGAGCATCAAGCTAGTATTGTGTGATACAGAAGCGCTTTACAGTGTGCCTTACAAATAGTCATTATTTTTACACATATTATCCTCACAGTTGCGATACAAATTTGTCGGTTGAGAGAAACGCATTCACAGACACAAAAACCTGTTGCTGGACATGCTTGTTGAATAGTTACGACTTTCAAAAACCAAAAAAAAAAAATAGTATTCAAAAATTAGTAATATTTCCTTGTAAAATTAAAGACACAAAAATGAACATCGCCTTCAGCGAAAAATAATGGATGACAACAAGTGGGAAGACGATGAAATTTGATGGAGTGTGTCCGAGTCATAAGGTCGGATTTTCGTAGGAGATGGAAGTAGGAAGATAGGTACATTATCTCAATAGACTGAAGGTAGCAAAAAAAACTGTTCCGAAATTCTGTTTGTAGTTTATCGAATCGTTGAAAATGTCAATCAATTAATTTATAAGATTGTTCATCTACATAGTGCTTAACGTGATTCTACAAATCTGTGAACAATGAGAAAAAAGTGTAGCTACAATGTTTCAAAGTTGGATCTTGACATGATTGAGTGAAATGTCGATGGGTGGTCCTCGTTTCGAAATGCAAAGACTAAAGATATAAACAATTTGGCAGAATTTCGAAGCGTGTTCTAAATTATTCTAAGCACTCGCAACAAAAGATGATAGCAATGCACAATAGGTACGATGTCAAGTGACATTTTTTACGTTGTAAAACATTTCAGTTGCTGTGAACACCGGGTAGCTTAGCCGGAAATCAGGGAATTGCTATCGGAGCCAATAATGGATAAGAATAGCTATAGATACGGGAAACAGTCATATAGATCTCATAGATTTACGCTATGACAATTCACGTGAGATGGGATAGGATCATTTGGGAGCTAATGATAGAAGAGCGGCTCGTAACCGCAGTTGTTATTTGTGCAATGACACAAATGAAAATAAAAAGAGAAGTATCTTGATCAGCGGACTTAAGATGAAGGAGTCACGGCGAAGGATGCCATGGATATTCCGGAAGATAGCAGCGTAGATCAATAGACCACCATCAAAAACGCCTATTCCGTCACTGGCGAGAATAACCAGAGGCAACCAGAGAAAACTGGTGAAAATCCTCGTGACTCCTGGAGAACAATAGAAGAGCGAAGGATCGCCAAAACCGCGATTGATCGAGCAGAAACACGAGGAGCCAATGCCATATCTCATTAGCGCTTTGTATTTGGTTCTTGAAAAAAAGAAGAAGCGCTCGTGTAGAAAAAAGAGCGTGGCCAACAAGTGATCAACATGGCCCTAGATTTGAAAATGAGTGTTCCAATTCACAGATAAACTAATACAAGCCAAAATTCGAGATTTCAGAGTTCTAGCTAGTAACGTTTTATAGGCAAATAGACTAGAAGAGGTTCTTAGAACCATTATAAAACAAAAAAAAAAGTTGTTAGGTTTTATGACGGTTGTCAAAACCTCTTCAAGATTAATTGGCCAGCAAAATGTTACATGGAATTGCGGCTTTCTGCTGATCACTTTTGAAAATCAATTTCGAACTTCAAGCTAGTTTGCACTACCAATATAAATTAGGTATTGAAAAGGAAAAATATCGTTTTAGAGAAAAGATAGGAAGGCCAAGATAAAAGCTTGCAAAGAGTGCTGTTAAATGACCATTATTACAATTATCAATTTGCAATTTTCAAACACGTCCCGATTGTTGGTCGTCTGTATCATAGCGAATTAGTAATTGTTTTGAGGCATAAAGTGAGTGGCTATTAATAATAGCTGCGATTGCTGTAAGTAAGTGTACGTATATTCTGCTTTTGGTGGGCTTGTCGGTATTTTTCACTTACTCGCTCTTAGCTGCTGGTCTACGGTTACGGATAGTAGTTTATGGTTTGATTTTTTTTTTGGTAATTTGTTTTTTTTTTCAGCATGTAGTCGGTGGTTTCAACAAGTACAAACGATTCGGTTTTATCGGAAAGGTAGTTGATGGTGGTAGGATGGATGTATTTTTGTACATGTAAATAATGATGAACCATAAGCCGCCGCCGTTCAAAACGAGTTTACCAAGGTAGGGCGGCAAGCACGTGCGCGCATTCACACACACATGGGTTGTGGAGATTGGTGGTGGTGGTGGCGGTAGTGGTGTTTGGTGGTAGTAACAAAATGGTATTTTGTATTTTCACGCGGTTTTGTGGTGAAAACGTGTCAGGATTGGTCCATTTGAATTTGAAGGTTGGCGACGAACAACACAAAAAGTAAAAAGGAAAAAATCAAAAACATCTTTAAAATTTATCCTGATACAAAAACAATTTTGGGGTTGATGTAATATATAGAATGTAACTGGGATATCTTAAATACTAGTTGAAAGTAATCAAACCATGATAGATGTTTACCTTTTAATTTACAGAAGCAAACAAACCACCAATAATGATTAGACTAAATGACAAATCAAATATTTACTTTGGCCGAATTAACATTTTATTTTATTTATTTTTTACATTCTTTGCCGTAATACAAATGTGCTTCAGACTGTTGAATCATCTTATTGGCACTCTTATCGTAGAACGATCGAGACCGCAAGATTTTGGGATAAGGATATGAGTGATAGTCATCATGGACGATAAGTTTTACGGCACGACTAACCTTGATAATCATAAATAATTGACAACGTCTATCATCGTTTGAATAGCTTTCTCTACTACATTCATTTTAATCTTAAAATAGGTTATGTTACACTTTTAATTAAACAAATCACAGATTAGTATACTATACACAAATATGTACACAACAAAACGAACCTATACAAGAAGAAGATGGAAACTTTCGACAAGAAAAATTTTAAGAAATAAGTGCAGCCGTAGAACCAAAAAAGACGTTAAAATGGAAGAATAATATCAGTTTGCCAGTACTACTCGAAATGTTGAAAGTCAGATGAGTAACAAAATCAACGCTCCTTTTCTGAGCATACACACGCAAAGTGGCACATCGAAGTAGCCTAAAAAAGGTTCATAGAACCGTCATAAAACCAAAATAAAAGGTACGAGGTTTTATTACAGTTCTCAGGACTAATTGTTACTTGTCGCACTTTTCCACTCGCGAATAAGCAATTATTTTGAACCCATACTCAAAACTATTTGATGGTGGTTCTTCAACAGTGATACAATCATTACTAACTCTAAGTTATCTCTAGAAAATCGCAAACACGGTTTCAATACCTCTAAACGGCGTATCATATTATGTTCAACTAGGGACAAACCTTTGTCGCATTGCGTGGATTGCCACAGCAAAGCCAAGTTGAGACATTATTATTATTGTTGCTCGATTTTCAGTGATTATAAACTAAACAAACTTATTGAAACTCTTAGATTTTTTTGTATGTGGCCGCTCGTATGCCAACTGTTGATTTTGTTCGGTATCATATTGATAGTGGAAACCTCAACGTAGTGAACTAGCAATCCGACGAGAGGAACATTTTCGAAATAGGGGAGAAAGTTATCAATCGAAGTTCAAGAGAAATACTGTTGTAGAGTGAAGTGGGAGAACATCTTCAACATAGTCCATATTTTGCTGAACGACTGTCTCCGATAGAATTAGAAATTAGGGATTATAAATAAAATGATTGAAAAGCGTAAATCAAGCGATAACCAAATAAAAACTGTTGATCCAATTGTCGCTACCGATTCGCCGGTCAAAAATCACCGTTTTCTGGCGAATCAGCGCTACAGAAACAAAAAAAAATGGTTTAATTTTGAGGGTTTTATTTCGTAGCTTCAAAAACATATTACTCGGTGTGAAACAAATTACGAAAGCGATTGCCCATAGTTGTTTAATTCAGTTTTCAACGGTAGGAAGCTTAGAAGCAGATCGCAATAATGTTTTAACAAATGGAGAGGTTGTCATCGCTTCCAGAAAATTTTCATTATCGGACAACGTGAGCCAATAGATAATGACAAACCCTCTTTGCTGTTCAAAAAAAAAAAAATGAATACTAAAACTAGGAAAAAATATAAAATGTTACCGACAAAAATAGTTTTCTTCGTTTCGCTCGCAAAATCTCTACCGCATTCAGGATTATTTCAGGGGACTTGGGAAAAGGGTATTTTACTATGTTTTAACCAAAAATTAGCTTTACTTGACTAAACTTGTTTTTTCGCTTGTTTGGTTAGCTTTTCGAATTTGCAAAACTCTCAATTTCATGTAAAATATAGGGATTTGGACTATTTAAAAGATCGCACTTACTTCCTGCAAAAAGAAAGAAAAAATTCAACATTTAGAGTTTGTTTCCTCCAATGCATTTACGATATCTTTGGACGTCTGTGTTCGTGTGATTGAAACAGGAAAAGAAAGAACTTGGGTTAGTACTTAAGCTAGCTGTTTCATAACTGCGGTCCTAATGCTTTCTCCAACTGCTGCACAGAGCAGGTTACTTCAACTTGTTATTTGCTTGGGGTTTGAGATCACTGGGTTGATTTTGGAAAAAAAACTATGTGAGCCAAATTATTGAATTATAATAGATTTTTTTTTTCCAAAATTATCCCAGATGTTACAAGCTGGATACTTTTGCGGTGATTGAATATTCTGTTTTAAGCGCCTAACATATCCCTAAGTTCGCTTGAAATCTTCCTAGAATGTTAATATAATGCCAAACAGGCGTCTGTACAATTGAATATTTACATTAGCGCATTTATTTTTAAACCTGTCTAAAAACTTGTTCATGTGAATATAATATACAAAAAGTTAAAAATATGCATTTACAGAAAGACTAACTACGTTGTATGTACAACTATCTTGGTCTATACTTTCTAATCAGAGCAAAAACTAGCATGTTTAGATTTAGAATAAATTTAGAAACAAAAAGAAGCAGTACAGAGGATAGATTAATTTCGTCTGAATCTAGAGTATCTATTTCATACAAGAGGTCAGCCTGTTTTCTAGCTGACTACACTTACTGTTCGTGCTGCTCCTCGACGACTTCCTCCTCCTCAGAGCTAAAAACGGTTTAGAAACAGATTGGAATGAGTAAAGATGGGGTTCGTAATTTTGATCATCTTTGGGTGCCAATTTAGAGGAACTTTTAACTTCTTTGCCATCGCTTCTAAAATTGTTTTTCACTCCTCTATAGCTGCTGTCCACCAACAATTGCATTACGACGACTTCGGTTCCTTTCGCATCTTACTGGATTGCAAAATCAAAACTAATGTCTTTGCAATGTTCCACAATTGCAGAAAAAAAACACTTTTGCTAAGAGTTCAAAATTATGTGATTGGAAAAAAATATTCATCTGATTTTCAGTGTAAGCTACTTGTGTGAAAAAAGGAAAACCCAAAAGCATCTTGAAATGGTGTTGAGGCAAAAGGGATTTCAACTAACAAATCACTAAACAAAACAGTAACGATATAACAAAGCGTGTGGGTGTGTGTATGTAAAACTTAATTGCACTCAAATTTTATGGGACAACCCCGGTAACGGCTGTAGTGTTCAATACTTTTTCCGTAATGTCCCAGGTATGGTTTGATCGGTTATTTGAAGTAAAAATCGAAACAAGAAACAAACAACAGAGAAATTATTGTACAAAAGGAAAATAATGTGGAGAGATAACAAATGATGACAAGGACAAATTAAGGTACTGTTTTACCAACAAAAATACGTAAGTTTGAAAAATGTAACTAACAAAAAAAAACAGTAACTGAGCTTCCAGAAGAAAAAAAATCAATCACTGTAACTGTGTCAAGGTATTATCGTACTGAAAAAGCTCGAGTTCGGTGGATCTGTTCTGTAACCGATAATGGCGTGAGGAAATGTGATTCCTATACTTACGAATACTCTTCATCATCAGACATGGTGGTGGGGTGTGGCTAAACCTGGAAATGAAAAAAAAAATGTTGTACAATTAGTGGACAGTTCAAAGGTTTGACAGATATTGCATTGGACAG
>NC_085136.1:199379936-199517305 GCF_035046485.1 Aedes albopictus
TATAGAGAAATTCAGAGGCATTTCAGGGCATTTCAGAGGCAAACCAGAGGTATTTCAGAGAAATTTAGAGGCGTTCTAAGGGGTTTAAGTATTTTTTCAAATTGATTATCATGATTTTAAGGGCGTTTTTTTATTACGGAGACATCAGGGGCGTTTCGAGGCATTTCAGTTACGGACATTTCAGGGAGGTTTCAAGAACATTTTAGGATTTTAGGAGCATTTCAATGTTTCAAGGCATTCCTTATGTAACTCACCTGAGACTCTCTGAAAGCACCGAAAACGCCTATGTAACGCCTATGAAATCCGTCAAAAGTCCTCTGAATCTTCCTGAAATGCCTCCGAAATTCGCCTAAAACGCCCGTGGACCCCATGTAACGCATTTGAAACGTTCCGAAACTATCGAAAACACCTCCGTAACGCCTCCAAAATCTGCCAAAAATCCTCTAAAATTTCCTGAAATGCGCCCGAAATCCATGTAACGTTCCTGACACCCTCCGAAACGCCTGCGTTACTCTTCTGAAACCCGCTGGAAATTCTCTGAAACTTCCTGAATTTGCAAGAGCACAAATCTTAATAAACGGATATCAGTTTGCGCTGAAAAGTTGATAGATTGGCCACCACCAACTTTTCAGCGCAAACCGATTCTTGGTTATTCAGATTTGTGCTTTTGAAAATTCGAGATGTGGCTTCGTCATATCTTTAATGCCCCCAGAAAAGCCTGAAATCCTGTTCCGAAAACCAATGTCCCCGGCCTGACCTCCAGGTACATCCTTGAAACGCCTCTAAGACCTCCCAAAACGCCCCTGAGACCCTCTGAATTGCTCCATAGATCCCCTGAGTCCCCCTGAAAACCCTTGATTACCTTGAAATGCACCTGAGACCCCTTAGAGCCCCTTGATACCCCGTTAAACGCCTTAAGACCTCCTGGTACACTATGGTACCCATTGGAATGCCCTTGAAACTCCCTGAGACCCACTAGAACTCCCTTGGAACCCACCTGAGACTGCCTGAAACTCCCCTGAGACACCCTAAATCATTACTGAGATTTCCTACAATCCCTGGAGCCCCCTGAGAGAACTCTAAACCCCCTGAAACGTTCCCGAGATCACTTGGTTTGGTACCCCGCTGAAACCCCTTTTTGACCCCTGCAACCTCACTGGTCCCAATAAATGTCCCCTGACCACCGTTGGCATAGTTACCGTTATTATTACATATTCTTATACACAATATTGTAAGGCATAAAAAAGGTGCATAAATTGAAAGTGCTTAGAAATAAACTGCAGGTTTCAGTCTTCAGAACAACTTTTAAGCTAATTCAAAATTGACCACACACAGATCGAAAAACAGAGTGTAAAATTCTGTGACATATGATGCACATGATCGGAGCGTGAGATATCACAGAAGTTTACATGACATATCATGTAAAAGCCATAAATGTATCAGTTTTTACATGACATATAACACAAATTTACATGATATATACAGTCAGGTTTTTTTTACGCGGGGGATACGTACCGCGTAAAAATAAAACTCAGTTCAAAATTCCAAAAACCGCGTAAAAAAAGTCTCACCATTTCTCGACGAACCAGGCAAAAATAAGACGATGAATTTTTTTTTTTGTATGGAGTTTTCATTTACGCGGCCGCGTAAATGAAAACCGCGTAAAAAAAGACCTGACTGTAATGTAAACCAACATCACACTAAGTTTACATGACTAAAATGAAATTTGCACGACGAGTAAATCTTATTATTTTTATCTGTGTATATTTTACATGATGAATCATTTTTTATGGTGGATGATTAATGGTTGATTAAATTTGTTTTCTTATGATTATGATTACTGATTAATGATTTAATTGCCAAAGCAATGTAATTAGGATTAATGATTGATGATTAAACGAAAAAAAAATGTGATTATGATTAGTAATTTTTGATTAATCTTAATCATTAATCATGATTAAATTTATGATTAATCCTTAACGCTCTGATTTAAAGTCACCCAATATATTGAAAATTATCAGATCTTTCAATTGCAACTGATAACTGATACTACAGTACTTGTTTTGAAAATATAAAACTAGGGGAAATACTGTTACATGTAAAATTATAAAGAAAATTTGCTGAAAAACTATCAAAATTACCCCATTTTACGGTACATATTTCTGCGTGATTTCCATGTGTTTAAAAGTTTCCTTCCAAATTCCTTAGCCTCCAAAAAAATTGAGAAAAAATTGATTTATTTTAGAAATTGTGGGAAATTATGAGGCATCGCATATACTGCCCATAACTGCATAATTGTAACATTTGCATTTTTTGCTAATATTGAGTTAATACCGGGGATCATCTTCCAATCATCAGTACTTTCATCCTCCCAAATGAACTTTATAAGTTTGTTCTGCAAAATGTGAAACAAATACCAAGTCGTTTGATCTCATTTGCTAAAATTTATGAATGTAACCGCAAAAAAAAATTGCTTTTTTTATGGGACATACAGTACCTCAAGGGAATCCCCCAGGAAAATGTTCCTGTTGATAATACTTGAGAAATCCAGGAGGAATCCTTGTAAGAATTTTCGAAGAGAAAATACAAGAGAAATTGCTGGAGAAATCATTTGAAAAATCTTTTTGAAATATCTCCACAAGTGCCTAAGATTATGCTAGGAATTTCTGCTATGATTCTTTCATAGATCTGTCCAAAAAATCCTTAGTAAGTTGCTCCGGTGATACCTCTGGGTATTTCTCTCAGAATTCTTTCAGAAATCCTTGCTTGAATTCCTTCACGAACTCCCTGCTAGGTTTTCTTCAAGCATTCTTACAAAGATTGCTCAAGTATTTTCAGATGGTATTTCTGCAGTTAATGATCTTGGAGTCCTTCATGATTTCCTGGTGGATTTATAGCAGTAATTGCTTGTGAATCCCAGCAAGACTTCTTGGAGGATTCCCACCACGAATGCCTGAAGAAATCCCAGCATCATTTCAAAAGGAATTGTAACTGAAACTCTAAAAGAAATCTTGAAAAAATTTTCAGCAAGAATACGAAGAGAAATTCCTAGAAGGATCTTTGAAGAAATTCAGAAGGAATCCCAAAAAATCTCAGGGCGAATTTCTAGTGGAATCTACAGAGAAGTTACATGAGTGATTGCTGGATGAATCGCATCAAAAATAATTGGAGAGATAATCCCTAAGGAATTTTTTGATAAATTCCAAGAGGAATTGCTAGAGGAATCTTTGGGCATACTTCTGGAGGTTCCACATGAGGAATTTTTAGAGATACTCAGCAGGTATTCTTTGGGAATTCTCAAGCGGAATTTGTGCGGAATCTTTTGAAAAACCCTTAAGGAAATCCATGGATTTTAATCTTCGGAAAAATCCTCTTAGAATTCCTTTGAAAAAGCCTGATCCGAAATTCTTGATGAGATTGTTCTCTGAGGTTTCTTCAAGTATTCTTATACATTTGCGTCCTGTGATTTCTTCAGTGATTCCTGGAAATAACTGGAGGAATCACAGCAGGATTTTTTGTGAGAATTTCTGCCGTTATTGCATGACGTACTTCAGCAAAAAACTCCTCCTAGGTTTCCTCCATGAATTGGGCTTTTAAATTAAGAAAAATGTATCGATTTTTTGATTTTATACGAAAGAGCACCTTTTTCTGAGCCACTATGATTTTTATCAGATTTTTAGAACTTTATTTTGGTACCTAAAATCAATTTCAAAGAGATTTTTTGAAATCACCTTTTGGCAGCTGGGTAACTGTTTGACAGCTCCACCCAGTACAAAAAGCGACGAGGGGTGATTCGACAAATCGCTTCCATACAAACTTCAAATTGATTTTTAAATAGGTTCCCGGGCATCAAAATTCATGAAAATTTGGATTTCGGCTCAGTTTCGCATGGAGATTCAGAATATGGAATTATCTCAACACCGCTAAAGAAGCCAACTTCTCAAAAATTCCACCTGTGATTAGTCTAGGGAGTTCTCCAACTACTCTACAAAGAAATCTTTTTGAGATTTCACACAGTTGAAATGCAGGCTCTGTCCCTCTTGGATCGTTATTCCAATTTGAAACAAAAACAAGGAGGTGCATTTCATCACTAAAAATAACTTTGCAGAACACTCGAAAATTGCCGAATAAAAACCTAGAAAATGTTAGAACGAAAAAAATTTTCAAAAAAAGCAAAATTGCATCACGTTGGCAGCAGCTTGCTGACGTAGTATACGATTTGGGTAAAAAATGACCTTAATAGCAAAGGAGGGTTAAGGTGAAGGTCAGTTTCAAAACAATGTGATTTGCCTAGCATTAAGCGGCCAATATAGAGCATGTCCACTCCTCATTAGCATTATATTAGTCCCGAGATGAGTTATAGGGCCTCGTGGTTACTAGGGTAAGGATTCTGCCCTTCAAATAACGAAGAAAACGATTTATGACCGCTTCCCTCAACAATTGAACCACTGTGTTTTGGTACAGTTCAAAGCGGGATATTCCAAGTTATTGTTAAATATCCAATTACAAAATATTTCAACTTTATTGCTACGCACAAGTTAAGTTCTTTTGTAATTAGTTTTGGACATTCAAGTTGATTTGAAGTCAAAAGCTTTCTTCCATATGATTATAATCAATCTTTGTGTATCTTTTTGGAGAATCAAGTTCAACGGAACCAGAATTGAACTAAACTTGAACTTCTGATTTCGTTATTCAAGTGAAATACGAACACACACTAAGAATAAATCGCAGAATTCTGTGGAAGATTTCACCGAATGTAAACTGTAAAATATGCTTTCACAGATCTTTCTGTGAAATTCATTTTTTTTCAACCCAACTGTCAAATCTTCACTGAAAATTCGGTAAAGGCAAATGAATCGCCGAATTCTGTGAAATTTTTACGTTACAGTTCGGTGAACATCAAAATATTTATCGCGCGCAATATTTTTTACCGAATTTCTGTAAAGCCACTGCCAAGCGCGGGTTATCAAAACAAAATTGTTTGCTTTTAATTGTTATTTTGTGAAGGTGGCAAAAGTAATCAACCAATAAAATAATGTTAAAATCAGCAAAACAACCAAAAGCTATAAGAAGTTTTGGACCATTCCCAGCAGCGGGATGAGCGGCTGGTTAGTATTTTTCGTAAGTACTCTAATTTCACATAATATTATGTATCTTTTGTAGCCATTTGTTTCGACCGCGATGAAGTTCCAGAATAAATCACCACGTTGCATCGTCACATGAACGATCATGTAAAAAAACATTCCTTTTGTCCTGCTAATTCGTGTGTCATGCCCACACACTACATACCTATTTACAAATGAACATCGAAATAAATCTTCCAGTTTCAAATAAATCCAAAAGAGATTGAATTTCATTTTGATTTAGATTTGAGAAAACTGAAAAAATCTTCCGAAAATTTCGGTGAACTACAAATTAACCAAATAAAAAATCACCGTACATCTGTAGAAAAATCACAGAAAGTTCTGTGAAACTAACCAAAACAAACAAATAATTCACAGAAAATTTGCGAAGCAAATCACCGAAACGTTCGGTGAATTTGACAGATGAGCATTTTTATTTTTTACAGATTGTTCGGTGAATCAAAAAAACACCGAACAGTTCACCGAAAATTCTGCTGTTGAGATTTCGGTGAAATTTCACAGAATTCTGTGATTTAATCTTAGTGTGTAGGATTACTTGGGATGTATTCTTCATTGCACCAACAAAGCTAGCCATGAAAATGTTTGACATTTCTGAGGTCAGTTTGACAGGTCACACACATGCACGAAAAAAAAAACGGATCATACATTCTACTTTATCGATCGTGTTGCCGTCCTTTTCATGCTCATGTTACATCTGTCAAAATGACCTGAGATTTGTCAGTCATTTTGAGGTTAGGTTCGTTGGTGTAATAAAGAATTCTGTCAACTGCTACACGCATGCTGTGATACTATTGGAAATAAAACAAACTTTAACGCTGTAACCATATGTGAGAGTGGACCTGGTTTTATGTTCGATTTGATCGTTTTATTCAGCTCTTTCAGGTATAACATAAGTTCAGTTTTTTTTATAATTGTTTGCATGGTTTGTTCTTACGGTTTATGTTATTTAGCATCTAAACCTGTTGCCCACCAGTCATGTTTGGTTTGTATCTTGTCCGTTTACGTTGATATACATCCGAAGATATATGCTTCCTGTGTGGCAAATCCATCCGTGTACGTTTGTATGAATAGTTAATTTATGTTTGCATCGGAGTAAGTATCAAAGTGAAACAAAGTTGATGTTACATTCTCCATATGTGTATACAGGTAAAAGAGAATATGTATTGAGTTTTATTATTCTGCTGCAAAATATTATTGTCATACTCCGGGCTTTCTCTAGCTATTGTTTATGTTTGAGTTTCGGTTAGATAGCTTTTTAATGATAGTTTGATAGCGGTTCTGAGTTTGACCTTTCCCTTAACGAGGTGTGATAGTTCAAGTATTTATTGTTGTCAATTCGTTTACGTATTTCCGGTTTATTACATCTAGCTGCTGAGTATTTTTGATCAGTGGTTATAACTTGTTCGGCTATATATGAATGAATATAAATATTTTTTTTGTATATGCTTTTGCATTTGATTATCGAAGCTGAAACACGCAGTTTTTCGTATCTCATGTCTCTCATTCGCACATGCAATTCTTCACAAACACTTTTTCATTCCACACACTTGTTAAGTAAGATATACGAGTTAATTGTTCTCATATAATTTTTCTATTGGTCCTACGATGATTTGTCGCACCCTGTGCAGTCATTCCTGTTCTGTTTAGCAATAAGCAGGTTGAAACTTTTAGTAAAATAATGGATCGATAGTATATAGTATTTTCCCAGCTGTTACAATCATCCGTTCCCATTAATATATTCACCAAAGTATGATAACCACTTTATGTGGGCATAGTTTAATGCATCAAACCGGTTATATTGCTTTTATGTATAAAATATAATCTGTTCTATCTTAATCGTAAATACTATAATGTATGAGCAGCTAAGTGTTGGAGAGTATTATAGTTTACCAGCACTTAAAACTTGCTCTTATTATTTCAGTATCGCGTAAATTACCTAATTAAAATGAGCTCAAATATTATAAAACGTTCTCCTTTTAAAACAATCTCATTAATTCATATTAGCACCACAAACAAAGAAAACACAAATCGAAAAATTTCCCTACAACGGTTCGTTTCTTACATCGTCATAAAATAGTAAATTAAGTATTGCACAGTAATAGCACAGCTAAACATACGTAACACTCGAATCACAGACAGCCAGACGCCGCACTTTAAAATATTCTGTAGTTCACAAATCGCTGTCGCTCACAGCGCTTGCATAGGTTTTGCATCTGTTTGACGTTTGCTCACTACGTGTGTTTGTCTTAATGCTGGAATGCTTTTCATCGTACACCGATTTGGTGTACCGGTCATGATTTCATGATTGGCTAAATACGAAAACTTTAGCATTGGGTGTTAATGTTGCCGAGACTATCTTTGTAAACGGTATTTTACGTATGCTTAGCTGTGATAATGTTATATATACTAGCGCACCACTACAGATGATATTTCAGTAATATTTCAAAAATGGTTTCATGATTAAAACTAAACTTATAAAAGTAATCCCTTTCTGAAATCTATGGTCTATAACTGCAACTCCATGGTAAAATATATGAGCAAATATTTATAATTATTTTATCTTAAGTCTTCATTTTACATAGAATGCCACGTGCTTTTTTCAAGCACAGTACAATTTCATAGTAATCATCTTTTTTTTACCTAAAAGAACGATTGGTACCTTTCGATGAAGCGAATGAAATTCGACGTGATTTTTGGATGCCATCTGGTGCTTCAAACATGACGATGGTAAAAATGTTGATTTAAAAATAACATTCACGTTGAATAAAACGTTAAAACATTTTTTTGCGATTAAGACTGCATTCCAGGACATGGAAGGGCCAAACCTGGCGTTAGTTTGGTGTGGAAGCTTCTAAAATCGTGATTATTGCCATTTTCACATCATAATATGGGAATTTGAAATAAATAAATAAAAAATGAGTAACAAAATTAAAATATAAAAAATGTTTAAGACGCAAATCTTTTAATCTTGTTCACTGCTTTATCTATTATTTTGATTTAACCTTAAACATACACGATTCTAATGTTGTTTTGAAATTTATTGCCTTATAATCATACCAGATAATTGGTAGATAGAAATGTTCAGTGTTATTTTTGATCGAGTGTTGCTCCAAATATTTTTGTTTCAGCCCTACATTTACACACTTTTTTGTTAAGATAATCCCGGTGCTACTCTTGCGTCAAGCCGATGTAAGTCTTTTGACTTTTAGAATTGTTATTATCGATTTTATTTGGAATTTTTACTTGGTATACAGTATAATAAATAGGTATCTTCTTTTCCGTTCTTCCGATTTAAACAGGCTAGGCACATTTTCCTCAATTTCAGTAGTGTATAAGTTTTGTTTTGTGATTAACATTCGCAATGCAAATTTTAACTAGATTTCTTTTTACATTGGCTTTTGGTTTGCATTTAGTTTTTTTTATATTAAAGTTCTGCCAGTAAATCAAGCTCGATAATTTTCACTGCATTACAATTATTTTTTCTCGACTATCGTAATGCCGTTGGCGGTAGAAAGCTATGAAATCTTTGTCCTTATTTTTTTGTTGTGTCTTGAATTCAATTTTGGCCAACAAATGATTGAGATTAAACCCAGATAGGGGGGCTGATGAATACGATTGTATAAAATACCGAGGCAGAGTTTGAGTTCTTTTCCGGATATTTTCGTGTGACGTGTATACCGGGCCATTCAAAAGCATGGCAAATCTTTACAATGGCATCAGAGTCAATACAAGCAAAAAGATTTGAATCGAATTTTCCGAATTTGAGAGTTCATTGTTTATTCATTTGTTTGAGTTTATTGTCCTGCAGTTTGAGAGTTCCTTCTCTTCAGTGCATAGTTTTGGCCATGTATTTGTCTTATTGATTTATATATTTATTTTGATTTTAAAATCAAAGTTTATCGTTCATTGTTCTTTATAATAAATACCAATATCTTGATTTAACTGTACATAGTTGATTGATGATGCTTAAATGTTTTGAGTATTGATTACTATCAATCGTCTGGAATATATTAAGAGAACTTTTGATTAAGAAATCAAAATATTGTTTTTTTTTACTGTACGTATGTTCTTATTTTTCTTCTTCTTGGAATTGGATACATACATTGACTCACAAAATAAAAATAAAAATACGAGAAGTTGCACAGACTGAAAAATCACTAACGTACAACACACGCGCACAATGAGATACGCACAGTATCTAACCCTATACACAAAATGAAATCAATTGGTATGAAATTGACTTAGTTATCGAGGCAAGTGCCCATTAGTATGGGACTCGCTTGTATGGAAAAAATGAATCCTCGCTCCAGTCGACTTTTTAGATCCCATTTAGGTCCCATATGAACTGTACAAAATTTTAGCGCAATCGGTGAAACTATAATTTAGCGCAAGCGGTTCAAAGTTTTCATAGGATTTACTATGGGAAAAGTTGCACTTTCAAATAAAAAATCCCAGAGGTCGCCCCTAGTCTCCTTAATTCAAATCGATCAACGCTTCTTGTAGAAAAATCATTTATGAAACTTTCCTTCCAAGACCGCAAAACGATTGGATGCTTGTGGAAAAAGTTATTGATTTATTACCGATTAGTGATCCAACGAACGGCTTTTTGTTTTGTTTTATTAGCAGCACTGTATCTGCTGCCTTGGCTGCTGCTGTTTCTGGGGGTGGTGATGCCTTCCGCCACCCCATGCTACAACGGCAGCAGCAGTGCTGCTGATAAAACAAAACAAAAAGCCGTTCGTTGGATCACTAACACAGCGTAACAAAAATTAACTTTTGGTCTGTCTCAAGAGCAAACTTATGTGTCTCTGACAGATTTTGGGCCACTGAATCCGAATCCGGGCTCAGATTTGCTCCAGCACGTCACAATTTTGAGCTATACCTCAATTTATAGGGCAAAATATGAGATTTTGGGCTTTTTTGACTGCCAGCCATTGAGCATGGAAATATTTTTTTTAAGCAATCAAAAAGTGAATTGAGCAATTAACTTCTAAATTAACGACTCATGCAAAATATTTTGTTTTATCAAGTCAAATTTGAGAGATTTAAGCATTTTATGTTAGTAAGTAAACTTGCATGCAACTTTTGGATGGTGACTTGTATGGGAAATATCGTACCTTACATTAATCGCTTATCACTTTCAAATTTGATCTGGTAAAACGAAATATTTTGCATGAGTCGTTAATTTAGATGTTAATTGACCAATTTACCTTTTGGTTGTTAAAAAAAAATATGTTCATGCTTAATGGCTGGCAGTCAAAAAAGCCCAAAATCGCATATTTTGCCCTATAAATTGAGGTATAGCTCAAAATTGTGACGTGCTGGAGCAAATCTGAGTCCAGATTCGGATTCAGCACCCAAAAATCTATCAGAGACACATGAGTTTGCTTTTGAGACAAAAAAATGTTGCGCTGTGTAATCGGTAATAAATCAATAACTTTTTCCACAAGCATCCAATCGTTTTGCGGTCTTCGAAGGAAAGTTTCATAAATGATTTTTCTACAAGAAGCGTTGATCGATTTGAATTAAGGAGACTAGGGGCGACCTCTGGGAATTTTTATTTGAAAGTGCAACTTTTCCCATAACAAATCCTATGAAAACTTTTAACCGCTTGCGCTAAATTATAGTTTCACCGATTGCGCTGAAATTTTGCACAGTGGATATGGGACCTAAAAGGAATCAAAAAAGTCAACTGGAGCGAGAATTTGATAATTGTCCCATACTAGTGCCCATTGGCCAAAATAGGAACACCTGCCCAAGTGATACAAGACCCTACTTCTGTTCAGATAGCCAGGGTGCTATCAAAGCACTTGCATCGGCCAACTCTAGGTCCAAGTTAGTTATCGCTTGTCGAACTCAAATCAAGGAGCTGAATTCAGCAAATGCTGTTCACCTTGTATAGCCATTCTTCCATCGCTGGAAATGAAATGGCTGATGAGCTAGCTCGCACTGGAGCATCACATAACTTCATTGGCCCTGAGCCAGCTATTTCGATATCGAAGTGTTGGGTAAAGCTTCAGATTCACACCTGGGATGCCACTCAACACAGACAATACTGGAATATTTTGGAGTCATGTTATCAAACCAAGCTGTGAATCCGATTATGGAACTTCGTATCATTTGTAATGTAACTGACCAGTTTTTGCGTAACTGCGTTTCTAAGTATTCGGTAAACACTTAATAAGTGAAACTGACTTCAGTAACCTGAATCTTCAGGATATTCTGTTGTTCTTAATTCGCAGGGGTAAAGAGCTATAGGCTCTCTTTCGCTTTATGCGTTATTACAGTGTTTAAGGGCGTTGTTTGAACCCATTGTGGTACGCTTATGCGTTAGTACCCTCTTCAGGGGTATTTTTTCCTATTTCCCTACCTGTCCTTATCCCCATCCTTATCCTTATTTTCTTCCTTTTCCCTCAGGTGGATTATGGAATAGGCTATTATTATGGCGATGGTCCAAATGGAGGATAACGTGCCTCTTTTTTTTTTTTTTTTTTTTCTTCTAAACCATAGGGGGATAATCTGCTCAACAGACACCCTAACAGAAGGTTAGGGTAGTGTAGGTCTGACAGGCTGTCTTCTACAACAAAAGTAAAATCCAGGACTACTCTCTCCTCGTACCCACTAAACCATTCCTATGGTCGCCAAACCCTACGTCTCTCCGGAACCACCAAGAAGGTATTGCTTCAGAGAGGGGCTAGTGCACATCGCACCCACAAGGTTAGCTGCGTAGCCTGCAGCAACGAACATCGATGACTCGCTTTGGAGAGTCCATCACGGTAGCATGCTGGCGCTTAGCCAGTTTCCCGAGTGGTCCTCGCCACTCCCTTTGTCCTCGGAAGGCGGGCAGGGTCAACCCCGCCCGCGCCCTACTGCTGAGCGGACATCAAGAACTGATGCCCACGTGCAACCCGATCTGACCTGCCCGCAAGGAAGGGTATCACTACCCTTCAGGCCCTATCAGATGCACCCGTAGGTTGCAGACAGCAGGATCTCACCTACCCCGACCCTTGCCGGGGACCCCTTTCCAACCGCGGGCTCGGATCCAACCCAGTAGACCGACGCCACGACAGCACCGCTACCGGGACTTCCTCTCCGCGGCCACTTAATCGTTGTAAGGGTCGATCTCGACCGCAGGGCACCGGTATGACCTACGAAGCCGACTCCGAACCCCTGGACCACCTCTTGTACTGCATCTGGACTAGCCATTCTCCGAGTCCACGCGCCACCTCCTCTGTAGCTCCCAGACGATGTGGGTAATAGCCGTTGAAACGGCGTTCCAGCCAAACTCATCCCTACACATCCTCTGGACCAAGTTGTCCGGAGTTGTGTCTTCCCCGCATGTGGCAAGCATGCGGTCACGCATTGTGCGAAAACGCGGGCACACGAACAAAACGTGTTCCGCCGTTTCCTCTAAACCATTGCACACTGGGCATTCGGGAGAATCCGCATGCCCGAAACGATGTAGATACTGTCGGAAGCAACCATGACCTGTAAGGACCTGTGTCAGGTGGAATGTGACTTCCCCATGGCGCCTATTAATCCAACTATCTACCCTCGGTATCAACCTATAGGTCCACCTTCCTTTGGTGGAGCTGTCCCACGCGCGCTGCCATTTGACCATAGAGGCCATCCTGACAGTCCTGCGTATGCCTCTTGTGCCGCGCATTTCGAAGCACTCCATGTCCTTACTGATAAGAATGCTGATAGGCACCATACCAGTAATGACGCAGAGAGCGTCGTGTGACACGGTACGGTACGCGCTCGCAACCCTCAGGCACATAAGCCTGTAAGTACTTTCCAGCTTCCGTCGGTAGCATTTAGTACTTAGCGCGGTGCCCCACGCCGGGCCGCCATACCTAAGTATGGATGTAGCAACACTAGCCAGAAGCTTGCGCTTACTGGCGTACACCGCAGAGCTATTGGACATCATCCGGGACAGTGCCGCAATAGCTGTGGAGGCTCTTTTACAGGCATAATCGACGTGGCTACCGAAAGTAAGCTTATCGTCTATTATCACGCCCAAGTGTTTGACGGAGCGCTTTGACAGGATAGTACAGTCTCCTACACTGATCTCCGTCTGCTGCTCCGACTTCAGGTTGTTAACAACCGTCACCTCTGTCTTGTGGTGAGCCAGCTCCAGTTTCCTGGACCGCATCCACGCCTCCACAACCTTGATCGAGTGGTTGGTAGTCAACTTTACCTCCTCGATCGTTTCACCGTAGACTTCGAGCGTAATGTCGTCGGCGAATCCGACAATCACCACTCCCACTGGATACTCTAACCTCAACACCTCGTCGTACATGACATTCCATAACACCGGACCCAGGATGGAACCTTGCGGGACTCCTGAGGTTATGTGAAAGCACTTCCGACCCACCTCCGTGTCGTAGACTAGTACATAACGGATAACGTGCCTCTGGAGCCGGCCTTCTGATACCTGATACCGCGCATCCTGCCTAAGAGCTAGAAGGAGGATGCAAAGAGCTCGCACCAAAGAGGATAGAATGGAACGAAGTAAGGCTAATCTGGCACTGAACAAGGAGATTAAGGGCCGATTTCTTCACCTCGGCTTAACCGGTAAGCCAGGCTTACCCATACAGTTAAACCTGGCTTAACGCTTAAGCCAGGGTGAAGAAATCGCCCCTAAGGCACGTAAGCGGGCGTGCTTCGAAAATCTCTGGCAGGCAGCCAACACGACCTCTTGGGATGATGCCTACAGGTCAGGTATCAGTAGGTCGGCTTCAGAGGTACGTTCTCCTCCATTTGGGAAATTTGTGCCAAAAATTGCAATAGCGAAGTCGCTAGTTGAACAAAGCTCCGGGTCCGGATGGTATACCGACAGTAGCTATCAAGGCGGCCATCGAGGCTAGCTCTGACATGTCCAGAATGGCTATGCAGATGGGCCCAGACAGAAGCGAATCCCCGAAGAGGTGTAAAAGACAAAGATTGATTCTACTGCCCAAGCCCGGGAAGACACGGGGCGACCCGTCGGCAAACAGACCTATCTGCCTTCTGGACACCACCGAACAACTGTTGAAACGGATCATTCTCTCGAGGCTGATGGTCAATATCGAGAAACCCGATGACGTTGGTCTCTCGGAAGGGTCGATCAACGGGGGATGCTATTAGGGCTGTAACCAAAACGGCCGAGATAGCGCTCCAGAAGAAGCGAACAGGAATCCGCTATTGCGCGGTCGTCACGTTCAACAGAGTCAGCTGGGCCACCATCGATTGCGTCATACACCACCTAGGAGTCCCGGTTAGCTTATGCCGGATACTAGAGAGCTACTTTCAACTCAAGGAGAGTCTACATGATCGACCGAGGGAAGGCAATCGAAACGAGAGTTTTCTCAAAACAGATTGGTTTGATGGAGAGCTGAATTTTTGTGAGAATGAGTGAGCAGCATTCCGAACGCTGCCTGTAGGGTTTCTTGATGGAACTTCTGCAGAATTCCCACAAGGAATTACTGAAGGGTTCCCACTAAGAAATCCTCGAAGATTTTCAGGAAGAGCTTGTGGAAAGCTCCTAGAAAGAACTCTTGTAAGATTTCTGTTAGGAACACCAGGAAGGCTCCCAGAAAGAACTCCTAGAAGAGGGAGGGAACATTCCAAAAATGAATAAAGATAACATCCAGCAAGTATCTCTTGTAAGTATGCAACATCAAAGCGCTAGAAGGAATTTCTGCTGCGCATAAATACCAAAGACTACTTTTGCAGGAATCCTAAAACGAACTCGAGAAGATTTTTTTTTTGATTGAGTCCCAGAAGGATTTCCAGAATTTAAAGTGTTTAAATAATCGAAAAAAAAACTCCGGATGAAATCCTAGAAAAACTTTTATAGGAATCCCAAGTTCTAGAGAAACCCCAGAGGAAACTCCTTGAGAAGTATTCTGAAAAAAAAAATCTGGAGGGATTACAGAAAATTATCTTAGAAGAATTCCTTTAGACAATGCTGAAGAATCGGAGGAGCTCCTACAGGAACCCAAAGGAAGGAAAGTTTTTTTTTTTCAATTTTTTTTTTATTCGTGAAGTTTAACTATAGCTAATTTGGATGGATAGTCCTGGTGTTTTCTTGATTAGTTTCGATTCCTGGTGGAATTCCTGAAAAAAATCCTCGAAGGAACTCCAGTAGAAATTTCAAATGAGATATCTGGGTTAACCCTTTATAAGGCAGTGGCAGGCAACTATGTTGCCACCTACTGTTTGTATTAATTTTTCTGTTTTATAACGCTTTACTCGATTTTTTTTTGGTTCACGCAAAGTTGGGATTACTAACAACGCCTGGTATTTTTTTCTTGGTTCTAAACAAAGCTTAAACAACAAATCTGGAGCCATTTGTAGTCTCAAAAATGGCTAAATTTGACCGTGTGAAGAACATTAGCTCAAACTTATTATAAAATTATAGATTTAGTAAATATTTAAAAAAAATAATCAAAATATGGGTTGACATGAGCTGAACTACACAGTTTATATTATGGGTTAAGCCCTAATCCACTCTAAAATCTCTTTTCCGTCTTTTTGTCGAAGTCAAAAGAAAAAAAGTACCATAAACGGGCAGTGTCAAGAATATTTCCACTAGCGCTGTTGACCTAAACGAGCAGTGGCAACAATATTGCCACCTCAAAAGCTCGTTTTTGGGCTAAACGGACAGTGGTAACCTGAGACGTGGTAACTATATTGCCACCTAGATTTTTGAGAGTTTCTTTCAAACAAAAATTGTTGTGTACATGTAATCATGTTCATATATAATCATTTCCATAATAGTATGCGTTGGCAACTCTTCTAGTTTTCTCGGCCTTATAAAGGGTTAATCCGAGAGGGAACTGCTGAAAAAATCATAGGGCTCAAAAAGTCACAGAGCTCGAAGAAATCTTGTTGAATTCCGCAACAGATAACAAAATGGTAAAAGATAATCTTGAGGAATTCCAGAAGAAACTTCTTGGGGAATCCCAAGTTCTGAGGAAGTCACAAGGGGTTGAATATAGACAAATCCCTTGAGATTTCCTTAAAATATCCCAGAAAAAAAATCTGTGAAGGAGGAATCTTAGAAGATATCGTGAAGGAATATCTTCCGGGAGGAAGGAAACATATCCTTCTGTGATGAGATAGCGTTCTGGGAGATTAACCTTCACGTACCCGATCCCCGACAACTCATTTTCAAAATGCTGGCATTTCGTAAACTTTTATCCGATTTTTTTTTAAGTTACCCTCAATCGATCATAAATTGATGCTAGTTTATTTATTATTATGGCCACTTCACCATGCTAGTTGATTATACTGAAATGGCCATGCAATATTCCGGGGATATTTCGGATTCTGTTGGGGTCTGGGGGTTGCCGAAATGGCTAAAAGTGATTATTTTGTGTGTTATTGTGTTTAACCATCGATTTTCAGCGAAATTTTTGTTGCGAACAGTGAAACACAACTGCGATAACCAGATTTGCATAAGTTGACCCATCCATATCCCCGTGATGGGTCCGTCGGGGCCTCATTGGGAACACTTCTGGTTTTCAAGCTAAACATGCCGTGAGACATATCAATCTCCGTGATTTCGAATGACCGAGTCAGCAACGATAGACTGAAGTCTTTCTCAACCCCGAAACATCTAGCACAGGTTCCACGGGGTATCATCGGGGACATTTCTGGTTTGCAACCAAAACATGCCGTGCGATGTATCAATCTTCATCATTTCTAGAGAATGGGACTGAAAAAATGACTGAAGCATGTAATAACTGATATGGTCGCTCTGGAACACCTGGAAAATGAGGTGTCAAGGGTCGGGTACGTGAAAGTTAATCATTTCAGAAAGTGTTCTTGAATGCGTCTTCAGGTAATCGTAACCTATTTCCCTATCAGTATCTTCTCCAACCCAATCCTAATTTTCTTGCGTTTTCTCATGTAGAAGATTTATTAGAGACACTTTATTTGAATTCAAATACGCAGGCAATGCCAAGAAGAAGAAAAATAACGAGTATTTTTATAAAACAAGACAACACAAAAGTATGAGTGGTATTGAGAGAATGATGTTTATATTATTCATACTTTAATTATTTAAACTAAAAGACTTATGGAGCTGCTTCATCATATACTTCTTGTATCAACATTTGTAAAAAGAAATCATTAGGATGTCCATTCATATCAAAACGCTTCTTCTCACTGTACATGAGAATTTCAGGAAAAAAAAAATGTTAATGTTAAAATAATAAGTTTTCGCCAGCACCATTTACTATCGATTCCAAAATTCAATAGATGTTCGTTTGTGTCTTTCGAAATTAATAGTATTCTGTTTGCTTAACGTTGAACTTTTTGTCATTGAAATCATCGTCATCATCAAACATTTGAGAGCAGTTTTTTCGTTCAAAACAAAAGTTTTTGCTATGAAAATATATTCACTGTACTCCACATGAGGAATACAATGCAGCGAATATATTTTCATAATCCTTGTTTTGAATTGCAGCGAGAAAACTGCTTTTTATTTTCCGAAAAATGATGACGGATGCTTGAGCCTTAAAATATGGTCGATCTACTGACGCTCCCAGTATCTACACACTCAAAACAGATTCGCGGGCTCGGCAAAATCGCGCACAGCCGTCTGCTCAGCAAAATCTTTATCTGGTATCTCAGCAAAAAGTGAGGATTGTTAGCTGATTCTCAGCAAAACGATTGCCAACTATCAGCAATGAACTGTCAAAATTGCCGAGATCCCGGCAAAATGATTGTTTGCTGATTGCTCGGCTGTGCGAATCTCGGCAAAAGTTTGAAAAAATGCTGATATCCCGGCAATCTGAATTAAGTGTGTATGACCACTGCCATTAGACATTTTTCCAGCAGCTTTTTTTTTGTGGATATTACAATGGAATACACATCTTTTTCCTTTTTTTTAATTCTTTCTTCAGACGTCAAGGTTGTCGTTATCGTCTTTAATGTTTGCTTTCCATGAGAAGAAATCAAATATCTAAAATGTATTATATTTAAACATCCGAAAGCAAATAACCAGTAAAATTTTCGTATTGACGTCATAATATTAAAACCACTCAAAACACTACATATACTAAAATTTCTCTAGTTAAAATATACGATAAAATGGAAATAAAATTAGTCAAAAAACCAAAGCACCCTCTTAAAAGCCCAAACATTTACGGTCACAATTAAAAGTTCGTTGGATAGAAGTAACTGGTGCCTCGATAAAACAGTAAAACAAACCAGACGTGCTGATGAACGTAGTTTTTTTTTATAATATATCAATATGCCAGAACATTTTATTCTGTAGTATATGGTTTACAAAAATAACTTGAATAATAAATAAGAACGCAAACACATACTGGACAAATTCTGAATTGGTAATGATTCGCGAATCATTCTGATATGGATATAAATGCTTACTAGAGAGCCTAAATGCAACCAAACAAACTCGAAGTCGATCAATACCTTGAACCGGTACCGGTGTGATCGAATAAATACAGAGTATAACAAATAGGTCATCAAGAGATTTTCCAACTCCCTATCGTTAAGCTAAGCCTTATATGTAAGGGTAAATAAATAAGTTAATAAATAATTAATATAAATAACAGAAAATCAAATCGAAATTACAATTGCCGTTTGAGATTACTTTTGAAAAGATAAACATTCCTTAGACGATGCATCTTAAAATTTACAGCTGCATTCTGTCCTGCTTCTCGACACCTATGTTCACATAGCGCAAGGCGATACATAACAGTTTTGATTTTTACCTAACTAAAACACACACTGCTCTCCTTCCATCTGCTTGCAAGACTGGCATTCCACGTTTAAAATGTTATATAAAAGAGCTATTCCTCACAGTTTACTTTTCTCTTGATCCTTCAGTTGTGGTATGTTTGATACATTATTGGGTATTCCTGTTTCCTTTTCTCGAATCGAACGGTTTCTCTTAAAAACTGCCATTTGCTTAAAAGTAATCAAAAACATTCATGTGTGATCTGGGATTCTAAATCTATCGCTCGGTATCGTCTAACTTCCAAATCCACGCGCATTAATTGAGTATCGGCGGCATATTTTTGCTAGGAAGCTTTGCTATCAATTCGTTCATTCTTCTCGCGATTGTTTTTTGGGGTAATAATTCCAGTGATTTGCAAATTGTTGCAATTTAAGTTAACAATATCCAGCTATTATTACTAAACTCAACAAGGCCTAATGTAAGCGCACCGAAGATGCTACGAATTGATGCAGGTGTAGTCGTTTAATTTCCTCCCGGTGCAATTCCTTTGCATAGAGGAAATTTCAAGCGTGGAAATCTCCCAAAGGAATGCTTCATCGGGTGTGTTTCAGCGCCATGCATTTCCACCCCAGCCGCCTTACATTTCTCAACATACGAATGGATTTCCTATGCTTTTTCAGCATAGCCAGAGCGTTGATTAACTCGTATGAAGCAACGAACAAAATGTTGCCACATTTACGATTCAACAATAAATTGCAATAAATAACAACGATTGGTGCCTAAATTGGGCACCAAAATTGATGGGAATTTGGCCACACGTGACGCAGTACTTTGTTTTCGAGAGCAAAACTACTGAAAGGAAGTTGATTGTCACTCACTCTTTAGAGACTGCCAAACTGCTGCTGCAGCTGTTGGTGCAGATTGGCCGGCCCATGACAGGAAATTGGCGACGAATCCGCTGAACTGTTGCTGCTGCTGCTAGTGTTGCACGGTGGCGAAGGCGACTTGGGAGAACTATGCAGCGAACCATGGTAGCTATGGTTATGATTGTGCTGCGAATGAGTGTTATGCTGCTGATGGTAGTTATATTGCGAGTGGTTGTGCTGTGACTGGGAATGTTGTTGCAGCGATGCAAGTGTCGTTTGCTGAGGACCCACTCCGACAATGGTAGTTGATTTCGAGTTGCGCGTCAATGGCTTGTGGTTCTGTAGCGAACTGTCCCGGTTGTGTTGGAACTGCCAACATGATCGGCAGAAATATCTGTAATGAGAGAAAATCCAATATTGGAGTTAGGCTAAAAAAGTTCAAACTGGCGGACATTGAATAATTTAATGTGTTATCCTTTTCGTAAATGTAAATGCAGTTAACGTAATGGTAACCCGCTCTGATTCATGATATTTGTTGGAGAAAATCCTAGACCAATAGAACAATCAAAGGTCATTGCAATGTTTAGTTAGGGGAATGACCCAACTCATAAAATCATTCCTGAATCCCGAGCAGAGGAGAATATCAAAATAATAAAAACGGAATAACGAAACCTGTTTTTATATCTTGGTTTGTTATTATTAACTTATTGAGGCATTATTCACCGTTCCATAACATGTTTTGTTGGACAATCTCATTTGGTGATCATCATGCTATAGGCTAATTCGAAAATTGGCCACTTCCGGTTTGCATTGTTTGCAATTAAGGTTTTCTGGTGATTTTATTATCGGCCACGTGTTTCCAAAGAAATTGATGAACAGGTGGAGGCGCTTGGTTGGTGATGCCTATACTGTCCATATTAGGGGTCATTCAAATATGACGACCATCGTTTCGGCGGTAGGGGGTCTGTAAAAGTGTGACACTCTATGTATTGAGTATATGAAAAAGCGGAACAGGAGGAAAAAGGGTATGGAATGCCCGAAAAATGGTGCACGTCATTTTAGAATGTCGTCATTAAGTGGCATCTTACCCCATGCTATCTGCCTTTTGCATCACTTTCGTTTTACGAATCAAAAAAAAAAAAATCGATGAAAATGCATTTAGTTTCGTGAACATTTCTACTGAATTATCAAGCAAATATTTTTTAGTTGCTGTTACCATTTTGAAGTCCTAGCCAATGAGACTATTTATTATTGAAATCGATGAAGGTTTGAAAAATGGTATCTTACCCCACCTTACCCTACTAGTGTTTTGCTTATAGAACAACAAATTGAGAAACGTATTCGAAATGAGATGGAACCTGGATTTAAGGAACTGAGGGAAGTTTCATCACAAACAATAGCTTTGTAAAGTACACCAAAATTCACAAAAAAATCCTTGAAAATGTCGATTTTTTCAATTATTTTTTCGTACGAACACGTCGGAGCCCGGCACGAATGCAACAGTGAAAGAATTATTTGCTTCCGTTGACCCGATCCCGAGTCTATTCGGGACCACTCCATTTTTATTTATATAGATTGACCCAATGACCCACCGGAATAACTACGGCCACAGGGGCCATTCCGCCCTTTCTTTGTCCACTCTTTACAAACTAGACATAGGGTCTGGGACCTTTTGGACAGGGGGACCATACGTGCCAACTTGTGACGTAGTTGGGGGGGGGGGGGGGGGGGGGGGGGCGAGGCCTCTCAAAATCAACGGAATTCGTAAAATTTCGACGCAGTTCATCTAGTTTAGGCATATTTACGTGAAAACTAGTGCATTAAGCTAAAAAAAGTTGAATTTTGTCCAATTTTGGAGAGCTTCGCCCCCCCAACTACGTCACAAGTTGGCGCCTATGAGGGGGACTATTATAAAAGACACTTACACCGTCTTCAAGCAGAGGTTGCACAGACTGAACGATCACTAACATTAGGCAACGGACAACACACGAACACCCATTGGCCCAGTGGAGAACTACCCGTTTGACGAAAAGTTTTCACCGACTGGAGCGAGAATCGAACCCACACTCCGAGGCTTACGAAACGGTCAGACGACTGACGCCCCTAACCGCACGACTACGAAGCCCACATTTTGTGCACTTTCTGCTATAACTTCAATTTTTAACTGATTGACTTGATTTTTGGGACACGATCAGATATGTACAGTATCTACAGGGTACGGCAGGAAAAAATGCAAAAACTTCAAAGAGCTGTCACAGGCTAAATTTGGAGCATATATGACTATTTTTTCTTGACAGTGTACCAGTCAATGCCTATATACTGCCGTGAATCGCAAGTTAGTTTAATTTGTGCATTGACTCTGAAGTTTTCAAATTCCATTTCCATGTAAAACTTCAAAAAATCACCATGAATTGAAAGCTTTCGTGAGCATCATGAAAGTTTTACAAAATATTTCAAACGTGAAAACGTAACTGTGAAAAATATAAAACTGGCTAAAACAGTGTACGGTTTAGTACTGCAGGGTACACAAGTTCGTGATGGGACTGACTTGCGGCTTAATCGGATTAAAATTGACTGAGTTATAGCAGTATGTGCCAAAAATGATAATTGGAAAATCCACTGAATCATCATTTTCAAGCGACATTTTACACTAATCAAACTTATTTTGTTTACCTGTTGTGCATCCGGCGCCCCTGTCATGAACTCAACCGAACTTAGTTACGCTTGCTGCTGCGAAGTCGTGTGCGAAATTCGACTGTGATAATGATGAATTTCGGCCGAGCCTAAATGGGCGCAAACGTCGCAATAGTCCCCTGCCTAAATGGTCTCATACCTTATGTACGAGTATACTGTAAAAACAATAGGGTAATGCGCCACTTGGGCGGTGGCTTCTATATTCGTGTTTTCCACTATAACTCAGTCAATTTTGAACCAATTGACTTGAAATGTTGTACACGGGTAGATACTATACCTATCTCACCACATCCCAAAAGTTGTGTCAATTGATTCAAATTTGACTGAGTTATAGTGGAAAACAGACGAATATAGAAGCCACCGCCCAAGTGGCGCGATTCCCTATATTCGAATCCGTTGAGTATTTTTTTTTTCGTTCGCATGCACTGACTCCATACGGTTTAAACCCTCCTTAAATGTTAAGTTTGTCGCATCATGATGGCGTAGTGCACATTAAGCGTGCCTGTCTGGGTCATATTGACCTAAACCCTGTTCTAAATACTAAAACCCCTTTTTATGCAGGGGGGTCGTGGTACCTGGAGGTCAGGTTGGGGACATTGATTTTCGAAACAAGTTTTAGGGGCGTTTCGGGCAGACGTTTTCGGGGTTTTCGGAGGGTCTCAGGTGCGTTACATGTGGTCCAAGTCGATTTAAAGATGATCTCGAAGGCATTGCAAGAAGTTCCAGAGAATTTTTAGCCCGTCTCAGAGGTGTTACACAGGCGTTTTCGGAGGCTTCAGAGGGTTTCAGGTGCAGTACATGGGGTTGACGGGGTTGTAAGGGGATTTCGTGGACATTTCCGGAAATTTCAGAGGATTTTGGCCTGTTTTGGAGGCGTTATGGAGGTGTTTTCGATGGTTTCGGAGGGTATCAAGAGCGTTAAATGGGATTCAAGACTTCAAGAGCGTTTTAGGAGATTTCGGAGGCATTTCAGGAAGCATCAAAGAATTTTTGGTGGGTGTTAGAGGTGTTACATACACTCCCGTTCAAAAGTTTGGGGTCACCCCCTCAAAAACATGTCATTTTTTTAGGCCTATATCTCCGCCAATTTGCGTCCGATTTCAAAACCCTAGGTTTCATTCGAAAGATAATATGTCAAAGAAACTTTGAACATGATTTAAAAGAAACTTTTTCAAAAAAAATTGTATGTAAACTTAATCCAAAGTTGCCAAATTTTCTAAAAAAATGAATATAAACTTACGGCAGTGTCGCTGGAAGTTGGGTCGACCAAATTTTAAGATGAGAGCGGTAATATGACCTATTTTCTATTAGCTTTCAACTACTTTTTACAGAACTTAGCTAAAAAATCTAGAAAAAAAGTTATGAAGTAAATTAATAATAAGCCAAGAAGAATTAAAATTGAACTATAGATGACGAAGATATCACCAAATCACTTTTCCATGTTTTACGAAAGTGACCCCAAACTTTTGGCCGATACATCATATTAAGGGGTGACCCCAAACTTTTGGTCGATGACATCAAAGATTATTTTTTTTTATCTGTATTAACGAGATTTTTAACCCTAGGCTAGCTCATCTCGGGACCCACGCTTTACTTCCCTTCCGAAGGAAGAACCCACATTTTGTGAGTATGTCGGGAATGGGATTCGATCCCAGGTCCTCGGCGTGATAGTCAAGTGTTCTAACCATCTCACCAGGTCCGCTCCACAAGATTAATTTACTTAATAACTTTTTTTTCTAGATTTTTTAGCTAAGTTCTGTAAAAAGCAGTTGAAAGCTAATAGAAAATGGGTCATATTACCGCTCTCATCTTAAAATTTGGTCGACCCAACTTCCAGCGACACTGCCGTAAGTTTATATTCATTTTTTAGAAAATTTGGCAACTTTGGGTTAAGTTTACATACATTTTTTTTTAAGTTTCTTTTAAATAATGTTCAAAGTTTCTTTGACTTATTATCTTTTGAATGAAACCTAGGGTTTTGAAATCGGACGCGAATTGGCGGAGATATGGGCCTAAAAAAATTACATGTTTTTGAGGGGGTGACCCCAAACTTTTGAAATGCTCATGAAATCTCCAACATATTCCTGAAACCACCCTGATATGACCCAACCTGAAATGGCTCGAAACGCCACTGACTGAAACCTTGAGGTTCCTATTGAAACGCCCTTGAAATCATCATAGTCATTTTGAAAAAAAAAAACCTTTGGAACGCCCCTGAAACTCTCTGAAATACATCTTAAATGCCCTTTATACTATTGAAGCGCCCATAAAATCCTCGTAATCCAATTAAAATGCTATTGAACGCCCTTGAATTGTTTTTGAAATTCTCCTTAACGCCACTGGAGACCCTTGGAACCTCCTTTCGTTGAGCTTTCTAGGAACTTTCTGGAAATCCCCTTGGCCACACCTCAAATGCCAAGGTGCAAAAATGTTTACGCGAACTAGATTCCCTCATTAATGTTTTGACTTAATTTCCGCACAAATTCCCCTCTTTTCCCGCTTGGCACACCATGTTGAATCGAATGCTGGGATGCTGGCTCTGACCCTTTGTTATCTCACTGATAGGAAATTTCTTGCCGAAATTGCTCAAGAAACCGTTTTTCTTCGATCGCAGTACGCAGTTGCGAAGGAATAATAGCTCAAATAGGCGCTGTCCATAAACTACGTTAAATCATTTTTAGCCATCTCAAATCCCACCCCCCTCTCCTCTCGTAGACTTTTGTTGAAATTTTCGAAATTTGTATGGACCGTACATTTTTTCATTACCCCTTCCCTCCTAAGAGTCTACATAGTTTATGGACAGGCGCATAGCAGTCACTAGAAAGTGTCTGAAGGAAGTGCCAGGAATCGATCAAGAACTTTCTCGAGCGATTTCTTTTGAACACAAAACTGGGCATAAGTCGATAGCCGTGTGGGTTGGGCACAAGCTCCAGTGATCTCGCCCTTCATGGGTCAATTCCAGTCTGCATCATTTTACAATTCTTCTGCTCTTTTCATGAGTTTATCTTATGTAATTAGATCATAATAAGCATGATCAATTTTCATAAGGTATTCTTATGGCATCTACATTACAGTTATGGCTACATTTCATAAGGTATTCTGATAAATTTCGCTGAGTGCATAGGTGCCAAACCAGGGGTTTTGCCCCCCCCCCCCCTCCGATATTTGAAGATTTTTTGATTTTCACATATAAAAAATCAGAAAAACCAGGTTTTGCCCCCCACCAATAATTTGACCAAGTTGGCACGTCTGGCTCAGTGTATTATTGAGGGTTTTGTAACAAGTTGTCCAAATTGCAATAATAAGCCATTTTATGAGACATTTCGGATCAATGAGGTACAGATACAGGTGGCGCAGATAAACATTGCAAACCACTAGTTGTCTCTTTTGTTCTACCGCTGATCAAATGCAACTCAATTACTGACGTCACTAATTGAGTTGCATTTGATCAGCGGTAGAACAAAAGAGACAACTAGTGGTTTGCAATGTTCATCTGCGCCACCTGTATCTGTACCTCATTGGTTTCGGATCAGGTGATCACTTTTTTCAAAAATAAAAATGACAGGAGGTCGCGCTGTAACACTTGGGTTTTAGTATCAATAATCAACACTGTGTCGTAACTAGTGAAAGTCATCATTTTGTAACTAGTAACATAAATATCTATCAATTACCAACCAATGTTTGAAAGTTAATGGCGCATCGAACGTTGCAAGCATATTGCTTGACGTCCAATAGCTTTATGAAAATTGATTCTTGCATTCTTGTAAGATTATCATCTACACTCACCTGAAGCAGACAATCTCCCGACAAAAGTAAGGTCCGTGTTGAACTCCACACATTGAGCAAAGTGAGTCCTCCAGATATGGGTCCACCTGCAGTTTCTTCGTGAATTTAGCCGTTTTAATCTCGATAAACGCTGCCACAACGGCCTTCATGTAGGAGCGTGAATTGTTGAAAGTGACTCGAGCCGATCCAAGGGGATACTTGTACTTATCCGTGTCGATTCCGACGTACACGACGCCATCGAACAGGTCGTTCATGATTTTTGCCAGACCTTCGGCCGTCAGCTGTCCGTGAAGCGCTCCAACGAATACGGTTTTTGTCGGGTCGAGTTTTTGCGAAGTGGATTTCACATAGTTGGAATCGGCAATGTTCCAAGGGATCACTTCGACGTCTTTCGATTTGATACGTTTTGAAGATATTTTGAAGTTGATTCGAGCCCCAGGTGCCGGCAGGAGCTTGTTTTGATGCATTAGCTGCAGTTGCTGTCCCGACTGTTGCACTAGCTGCATCTGCCCTTGGTCATCACCACCGGATGAGTATGACAGGATGCTGGACACGGATGAGTTGGAACCACGACTTGAACCATTATAGCAGTTTGCGTCTGTGTAGGTACAGGCCTGCAACAACGCTTTGACCTGCTTGTCCGATTCGAAGATGATGTAGACGTAACCTTTTGGCTGTGTCGCCTGCTGTTCCTTGCCCGGCCATTCAACCCTGAAATAAAAAAAGTCCTATCATTTTGTGACGTGTCTAAATTTGAAAAAAAAACTTTGTGCAATGCAGTAACATAATTTTAACGTTATACAACTTATACATTAAGCAACTGCATTGAGTTGGATAATGAATAATGCTAAGAAATTTCACAAAAAAAGAAGAAAAAAGATCCGACATGAAATACACATCCAGATAAAAAATAAGACAATAAAACAAAATATTCAGTTGATATCAAGCATACATACTTGATAGAGCCGAAAGGCTTGAAGATCTGCACCAACGACTGCTCACTGATGTCCCACGGCATGCCGCCGAGAAAGATTTTCGACGAGTAAGTCACCAATCGATGGGACCGTGGAGGAAGCACGCCGCTCCATGTACAGGTTGCATCGTAATGAGCTGCAAGCAGGCAGTAAGAGAAGTAAAATACGGTTAGCAGGACATTCACGGAAATTGAATCAAGCTACACAGTGGTGGTGAGTGTGGTGTATGAGAGTGTGTCGTAGCGTGTAAACGACTGAGTGGCGGAAATGAATTACCAGCTGATGAACGATGAAATCGTGCAATCCGGTCCAGATTGATATCGTTGGCGCCACTGCTGGACGACGATGATGGTGACCAGTTTTTGAGCTGCAGAAAAAAAGTGGAAAGATGCTTGATTAGAATAAGCTAAAAATAACTAATGAAAATGTTGTGCATAGTGTTAAATTGAACTAAAACTAATTTCACCAGTATAATATATGAATAAAGGCATCTCTAATGAAAAGTATATAAAAGAGATGTTCACAAATTTTTAACATTTTGTCCCATTTTTGCATTAGAAAAATTTGACCCAAATCTTACACTACGTCAGTAAGCTTTTCCAGACGTGATACCAGATAAAGGTTAAAACAGCCTTGATAGGTAGAAGAGACAAACCAGCCAAGGGCTGAAAGTCTCTTAAATAAAGACAAATCAATCAATCAATCAATTGAAAGGTGGAAGCAAAACATTAATCAAAATTAACGCAAACATTTTCCCAAAATTGTAAAAAAGTACAACCTGGGTTGTTTGAGAAACACGAATGCAAACTATGACAAAAAAGGACGAAAAACATTTTTCCCTATAAAAAATCAGTCCCCATGAGATAGCCGCTCTACACAATAGCACGCAATTCTTCGAAACTCGAAATTAATAGGTCAAAAATAGCAAATTTTTTTTGGTAATTTTGATTAGGAGCCGTCGTCTTCAATTTTTCATGCTTTAATTGAACGTTTGGAAAAATCTAAAATTTTGAATTAGGCTGTTACTGATAAATAAATGAATTCAAAATAGCACACAGAAATGCGAATAAGTATCCCAGGTAACCACTAAGCATTTGGATAAGCCGTAGAGCAGACCGTATTAAGCATTTGAACTGCTTGCTGCCCTACAAAAGCAGTTCGAATGCATAGCTGCCTTGAATTAGCATAAGCTCTGGTGCTCAAAAGCTTTTGGCTGTTAATTAGCACTTCAACTGCTTGAGGTGTTTTCGCCTGGAAGCATTCAGAATGCTTTTTAACTGCTCTTCAAATGCTAAGAGCAAAGAGTATGGAAGATATGTTACGTGTTTTATAACGCATGTTGTCTCTTTCTTACATAGTATATGCCTCTGTTGACATATTTGTACATCTGAGTTCCTTATTCATTTTTCCCTTGGTTTTTCCCGTACTCATCAAAAAGCAACATTGCTGCAGCTGGTTCAGATTAGGAACATGGCCATCAAACAATTATCATGTATCATTTCGTCGACCGAATCTATGAATGCTTTGGCGGGTCATAAAATTATGCGAAAGAGGGAATCTAGATCGAAGAGGGAATGAAAATGCTTTGTACACAGAAAACAAGTTTTGGGTGTTGGAACTGAAGCTGCTTCCGAATTATTCTTTATATTCGGGGTTAAATCAGCGCACGCCATCGGAGCAGCTGTGGCGTATCCTGTAGCGTGGAACTGAAACTTGAGCAGAAAACATGGAATAATCTCTGGATCGTAAGTTCAAATTCAAATAACTATTAAAATATGCAAAAAAAGTACGATCTAACATCACCTGGAGTGTGCAAGGACGAGGAAGCGCGAAGAGCGAAGAGCGGACGTAAATCTATTTTTGGTTTGTTTTGCTCGACGAGGCGTTACGCTTCTTTGACATTTTGATACGACGTTCCTGAAGGTGTTGCACTGAGGCAGCCCGTTATTTTGCCAAAACCTGCTGTGAGGTAGCACTATAGGCGCATATACGGCCAATTAGCATTAAGTGCCTTGTCGTAAGGACTACTCCCAAGTAACATTTTAAGTTTTGTTCGGCTCTACAAGAGAGCTTCATGACCAATTTTATAAAATTTGCAATAAAACTGAATCATACACCAAAACCTCTTGATAACCTCTTTAAGAGCATCTTCCGGCTAAGTGGACCACTCTCGGAGAGGTTTTGCAAACCGCATTAAGAGTAGCAATAAACCCGTTTTAAAACCTAGTTGAAATATTTCCCATTCTCGATTGTTGTTTTTTTTTTTCAACAAAAACTATGACAGCTCAAGATGCAGAGAAGCTTCTTCGATGGCACGTAAAGTTCAGAAGGATACATCATTCGGCGATTCTTTCAAAGTAGTATTTTAGTAGTTATTGTGCTGGTAGGCTTATGCGCATTCGAATTTACCGTGAATATTGGGGTTGCAGAATCATAAAATTAATGCGCTTCGAAAATAGTAAATATTATCATCTTGGAATGAAATAAATCAATTTGTGAATTTAGTAAAACTATCCCGAATCACAAGAAAACTCAGCAGAGAGAGTTTATTTATGTGAGCATGTTATGAAAATGGTTGCAAACTACCAATTCATTGCTAATTTAAGCAAAATGAACTATTTTTCATTCACGTAAGCTAATTCTTCAATATGGCGACGACCATAATCAGCGAAAATAAAACGAAAGCAAGTTTACTTTTATGATGACCGCAATAAACCTAGCAGTGTCGTAGTTTCTGCTTTACCACCAACGGATCGCCATCTGTTGAGAGTTTTAACAGTTTTATTGCGGTAATAATGGTTGCCAGAAGGTTTACAAATCGGAAAGTTTTGTTTACTCTTTAAATCTGTCTTTATGGATATCTTCAAGTATACTATAAAACATTTTTTTAATGGTTTTCATAAAAGCAGTCATAAAACTGTGAGTTTTAATTATTGCTGTAATAAAACATTAATAAAAATCAAACAAAACCAATCAGCGATGGAATTGTTACTTGGGCTATAATGCTGGAGTAATGCTATTTTAAATGCTTACTGGTTACTTGGGATCTCTTCCAATTCAAAAAAAAATGATTCCTCTTTAACTGTGGAAGTGCTCAAAGAATGCTTGTTGATAGTTGAATAGAGGCAGACCAAGTTCCAGTGGGAATGTAGAGACTGAAAGAAGAAGAAAATTTACTTCGATTTATATCACTGGCAGCAGGCCGTTAGGCCGAATGGGTTATTAGGCCGAATAGGTCATCATATTTGAACACTGAAGTTTTATTTTACGACTTTAATGGTACCGCGTAAAAAACCGCGTTAATTAAAAAAACGTCGTAAAAAAACGGGTTATTTCAAAAACTGTTGTAAAAAAATCGCGTTATTTCAAAAAAAGTCGTAAAAAAATTCAAGTTACGTTAGATGTGATCCTGACTATTTTACGCGTGTTTTTGAAAAAACTCGTTTTTTTACGACGGGTTTTGCAATAACGCGGTTTTTTTACGACGTTTTTTTTTTAAATAACGCGGTTTTTTACGCGGTACCGCGTAAAAAAATCGCATTAAAAAAAAACTTCAGTATATACTGATTGCGTCGTTTTATATTGCTCAAAATTGCGAAATGAACAAGAGAATAGTCGCCAACGTTAGGGAACTGTGGAAGAAATCATTTTGAGAAGTGAAGTAGAAATGCTTTATTAGCATTTCAAAAAATCTCATTGTTAGCCAGAAACAAAGAGCTATGATTAACGGGCAAATTTCTCATCGGGGGTATCCATTTAGTACGCCACGCTAAAAATAAGAATTTTCGAACCCCCCCCCCCCCCCTGTCGTACGGGGTTTTCTTATATTTAATACATTGCTTGTCACACTTTTTAGAAAACGACACCCCCCCCCCTACAAGCGTGACGTACTTTATGGATGCTCCCTCGGAGATTTTTCCTTCTTTTAACCTCGAGTAATCGCGCAGTTCTATTTTGTACAACACGTCGTAAAAATCTCGCTTTTTGTATCCAGAAATAGCGTGGCCAACCGCGCGATTAACGAAAGGTTAAACATAGTCGATTCTTTCTATGTTTTAGTGGACTCGATTTAATTGTATTTAATCATATTAATCATGATCGTACTGGAACTCCGAATTTGTTCTTGGTATAACTACCATTTAGACTTTGAAACACGAAAAAATATTACTCTTATTCAATTAATTATTCGGAGTCAACCAAAATTTTGAAGTCGAAGACCATTTCACTCAAACATTAAACAGTTTATTATCATATTAGACCTGTTCACTTTTTTTGACCTACCCGCGTCACATCAAATCATCAATCCACATGCAAAAACAAGTCTTCAGTCCAAAATTGAGCCAAATTGATAAAGGTTTAGAGGTGTATCAAATCGATTTTGTGTTTTTTCGAGCATTTTTACGAAAATGTACTCCAATATCCAGAAAATTGCACCGAAAAGGTACAGAAAACACCGTTAAAATATTGCTGGAACAATATTCTACAACTTTGCCGAAGACACTACGGTGTTTAAATTGCTTATTTCAAAGTTATTCAACAATTTTCGTTAAAAAATCGCGAAAAAATACAATATTTCTACGGTTTTTCATGTAAAAGTCATGTAAATTTACATTGTTTTAAGTAAGGTACACCGGGGCAAGTTGAAACGGGTGGGGCAAGATGAAACACGAAGTTTTGAAAAATATTTCAATATAATTTGAAATCTTTTCCTTCGCTAAATGATGGCTGCAATCAAAAACTATGCGTTATGGCGATCAAACTGTTTCTCATCACTAGAAAACATCATGTTAACCCGCTGTTTCATCTTGCCCCACCCGTTTCAACTTGCCCCGGTGTACCTTAACTAATTTAACCCTCTAATACCCAATCCCGCCTTTAGACGGGGTATAGTTTGAGCATTTTTGTTATTTTTGTTTCGTGGGTAATCTATTTTTTTATATTTTTGGCTGATATTTAGGACTATTCTGTATATCTCAAAATGGTTTTTGGTGTATTTTAAAGCGTATTTACGTTTTTTAAAAATCCTTGAAAAATTGATGTTTTAGTCACCTTTTAGAAGTCATTGATTATTTTGTATTGAATCGCTACAATTAACATATTTTAAATTTTTCCCAAATCATTCTATCCTTGTTTAATAGTTTAAGGGAATCGGATACACTCTAAAATTATTTTCCTTAAAATTACACGGAAAATAAAATTTTCTGTGAAAAAAATTAAAAATTATAATATTTTAACAATAATCATAAAATCTCAAAATGTTTTCATCTAAAAAAATCCGTTCACCAAATTGGCTTCCAGAAAAAATATAAAAGTGTGGGGATGTTCAAAAATAAAAATTAGAAAAATCAAAAACTGAAATTCACGAAATCGAGAATTGAAAAGAATCATCTTCCAAAACATGTTTAAATCGATTTTAGATGACGAAAAATGATATTTAGATCAAAATCAAAAATTTGGGTATTAGAGGGTTAATTGGCTATTGCTCCTATGTGTTACGAACATTTCGTCCATACATCATTTTAGTGTAGGAAATCGTTTTCATTGACTAATTATCAAAAGTATGTCACGTTGATACTAAAAATCGCATAGAGTTGTCAGCACAAAATTAAACAAAGTTACCCATGATTAAAACGTCATTACATTTCTTTGTCGCATCTGCATCAGTTTCAATTTGGTGTAGATGGTTGAGCATGAGACTGCCGATTCGAAGATTCAAGGTTCGAGCCCTGGAATAGGATTTTTTGCGCCTCGATCCAGCTATAAGTTAATGAGACTACACTCTGCATCTCATTGCAATTTGGCATCATAGCCTTGTTTCGAAACCGTAGAGTGCATAGTAAGAATGAAGTTTCCGTTTATCGTGTAGTTGTGTAGCTTGTGGCTAGATAGATGCAAGTAATCTCCACAGTTGTATGATAAATTTTGCATCCAGAAGCATTTCCATCATCGTATTGAATTGTTTTAGCTAAATTAATCGGTATCAAACAGATGTCCAATATTTCGTTCAGCTGATCTCGTCGACACGATTTCTTGTCAACAAGTAAACTAAATATCTAGCTAGTCCTGGAGTGGGCTTAATTGGCAGGTCCCGATCATCATTATTTGGGAGATTGCGTGTAAGTCATGGGCCATGGCTCATGGCAGATTCATCATCCTAACTGCTACAAAGAAAGAAAAAAAAGTTTATTATGTATTTGAGCTTGAACCTGGGACCTTCTAATCCGCAGGCTCGAGCCTTATCATCTGCGCCATTTCTGATACTTGAATCGAAAGACATTAGAATACGATGGCCTGACGTCTTAATCATGGGTAACTTTGTTTTAATTCGTGCTGGCAACTCTACGCAATTTTTAGTATCAACGTGACATACTTTCGATAATTAGTCATTGAAAACGAATTCCAACACAAAAACGATGTATGGACGAAATGTTCGTTACACAAAGGAGAAATAGCTAGTTAATTTAGTCACGTAAAATAATGTAAAATTACATGACTTTTATATGTAAAATCGTGAAAATATCGAGTTTTTTCGTGATTTTTCAACTAAAATGATGAATATCTTAACGGTATTTTCGGCACCCTTTCGGAGCAATTTTCTGGATTTATGAGTAAATTTCTGTGAAAACGGTTAAAAAAACACAAAATCGATTTGATACTACACCTCTAAACCTTTATCAATTTGGCTCAATTTTGGACTGAAGACTTATTTTTGCATGTGGATTGATAATTTGATGTGTCACGGAGAATCGGAGAAAAAAAGGTTCAAAGTGAACAGGTCTATTATCATATAGTTGCCCTAGCAAATCGTTCAACCTAACAATTCATTTGGCCAGTGACCTTTTCTGCCTAACGGCCCATTCGGCCTAACGGTTTTCATCCTAACGGAGTAGAACCGTTGTTCTATTTTTCAATTGTATCATTTATACTCTATTAAATTAACACGAGTTTACAGCATTTTTGAACTCGGTAAGCTGATGATCATTTTTAGTGTAGAATCAGGTACTGAGTTTGAATACGTGAAGGAAAAAATACAGTAGAGCGGATTTTTTTTTCGACTTTCCATACAAGGCTGTCGATTTGAAATCTATGTTTGTTCTATTTTTAGGCAAAGATCTCCCTTCATACATCTCCTCCTCCGTAACCAATGCTCCGATTGAGCTGAACTTTTACTGTAACTGGCTAACACCTAATGTTTCAGATGTACGTGGACATACAAAATTAATTGGTTTTTTCTTACTAAAAATATACAAATCTTCATTATTTTTTGGAAATTTTGCTCAAATTTGAGGAGATTGGCCTATATAATCACCAATATCTCGAATCTCACTAGTTTGATGCAAAGTTCAGATGTCCGAAACATATTCTCTGATTGAGTAGCTGGTGGCAAAGCATTTCTTCTTAGGATTTCTTTATGAATACCTCCAGGGATTCCTCCAGGAATTCCTCCTGGAAATTTCTTCACGTATTCCACGAGGAATTCCTTCATGGAATTCCTGAAAGAATTTTTCTCATAGTTCTTCCAAGGGTTTCTCCAGAGATTTCTCCAGAAATTCTTGCAGGGTTTCCTCAATGAACTCCTCCAGCAGGTATTCTCAGAAACTCCTCCAAATGTCCCTCCAGAAATTTCCTCAGGGATTCCTGCAGAAATTCCTCCAGGTATTCTTCCATAAGTTCCTGCAGGAAACTTCCTACACGGAAACCTTCAGGCATTCTTCCAAGGATTCCTGCAGGAATGCCTCCAGGGATTCCTCCAGAAATTCTTCCAGGGATTTCTCCAGGGTTTCTTCAAGGGCTTCCTCCAGAGTTAACACTCTAGGAATTCCTTCAGAGGTTCGTCATTGAACCCCTGCTGAAATAACTCCTGAAATTTGATCAGAAACCCTCGAAATATTTTTCCAGATATTCTTCCATGAATTCTTCCAGGAGTTCCTCTACAGATTCCTCCAGGAATTGATTCCTCCTGAAACTCCTCCAGGGAATTCCTCCTAAAATTCCTCCTGAGATTTCTCCTGGAATGCCTTCACGGATCCCACCAGAAATTTCTCGAGGTGGTAGAGTGATTCTCAAAATTATCCAATTATAATGCTGTTTTGATGCATGAATTACAAAAAAATTAATTGTGATATATAAGATGCCTGGATGATATAATATTAATTATATACTTTAATGATCAAGAAAACGTAAAGTTACCCGATCAAAAGGGAATAACAACAGCATAAGGAGCTGTGTTATTTGGGCAAAATAACTGAATAATAAAATCGATTATTTCTTAGTTATTACCATAACATATTGTGATATAAACTTGTCTGTCATAAGCGGCAAAATAACAAATTCCAAAACAAAAAAATGTTCCTGGGAAACCATTTCAATAACTTGTTTTGTTAGCTTCAATAACAACTTAATAACAGTGAATTCGGAAAATATTTCAATAACATATTTTGATATTAATATGTTATTGATAATAATCGGAGAGCAGAAATGCTATGATATCAAACTCGTTACTAAATAAGTTATAATACTTATTATATAAAATTATTTGCTTTGTCTCACAAGCCCGCCAATAAAATGAGGTTCATACCGCTCTGACGTAAGAAATATTTTCAAATGATCAAAAAATACTATATACAGCTTTTAATTCATTCTAAGTGATTTGAAGTCGCAAGATAACCGAACTTTAGTAATTTCTATATTATCAAATACGACTAGCTTAGATTTCCACCTGTAATTTATAAACTGTTCTACTTTAATTGTTTTCGGAGCACGGTTTTGAAATTAACACGTGTACTTGAAAAAGTTTGATCGTCGATAGCAATTTGTGACTTTTGTTTTGTTTTTTTTTCAGCATGGAAACTGAAAATTTTTTAGAATGCTCTACAGTTTTGCATAAATTTTTTGGGATATTGGAAATATTGTACAGATTATTACAATTTTTCTGGAAACTTTGTTTCAATTCCTCCGATTTTTCCCAGGATTCAAGAATTATGTCGAATATTCCTCCTGGATTCTACAAGGATTCCTCCAAAAAAAATTCTATAATTTCTCCTGAACTTTCTCTGATGATTCCTACAGGACTTTCACCAGAATTGTTTGCAATAGTTTTTTTTTCTAAAATTCCTCTATTTATTTCTCTAAGGATTCCGTCAAAAACTCCTTACATGTTTATGAAGTGACTTTGTCATAAAATTCTTCTAGAAATTCGTCGACAGATTTGGTCATAAGCTTTTCCATAAATGACTCCAAAAATCTTCCACAAATTTCTCCGGGTGTTCTTCTACGGAATCTTTCATGGATTTTCAAAGAATTCTCTTAAAATTCTTCAAGAATACTGCATAAAGTCTCTTAAAGGATTTCTTCAGAATTTCCTGTGATCATTAGTCCTGAAGTTCATCTTAAGATTTCTCTGAAAATTTATTTGAGGATTTCACCAGGAGTTTTTCCGAAAGATTCTCCAGGAGTTTTTCAAAAGATTCTACCAAGAATTCTAATAATTGCTCTGAAGAATTACCTTCGAAATTTCTAAGAAAATTACGCGAGGAGTTCTCTTGAGGACTTCTTCGGGGATTTATTGAAAGTTCCTCCAGAACTTCCAAGTGCTTATCCGAAAATTATTTAAGGAATTCTTAAAAGGAGTCGTTCAGAAATTTCCTTCTTAACTGAATTCAAAAATTGAACAAAACAAAGGGACAGGTCGTAATTGTCGAGTTGTTGCTGTAATTTCAAAACTTGTTACTGTTATGCTATTGCTGATAAGTGGATCAATACTACAACAATAACTAAACTTGTACTTCAACAAAACATGTTATTTAAATGTTATTTAGTTAATGTATATCAATAGCTTGATTATAACAAAATGAGATTGTCCAACAAAATTTGTTTTGGAAAAGCTATACCTTGATAATTCAATAATAACAAAACAAGATATAAAAACAGGTTATGTGATTTCGTAGTTATTAATTTGCTATTCTCCTCTGCTCGGGATGACCACACCGTTTGACGCCGCCGCCGCCGCCGCCGAAAATTCATTCGGCGTCACGCCGATCACGCCGCCGCCGCCGCCGAAAAAAAAATGCAAAACTCCGCCGCTGACAGATTTCAAATCGGCGCACACCTCTATTGTTAGTTTCAATAACAGATTAATAACTGGTAATTTGGAAAATATTTAAAAACAAATTTTGAACTTTAAAAGTTATTGATAATAATCCAAAGGCAAATTTAGTTATAATATCAAACTCATAACAAAGTTTGTAACAAAATAATAAGTCTATAACATATAACATAAAAAGTGAGGTTAGATCGAGTGCTTGAAGTACCCTATATTTGTCACTCAATACGAGGGACAGAAAATCTGGTCATAATGGTCCAAGTATTAAAACTCCCAAGATGAGAAGTTGGCTCTGTATCAGCTTAAATGTAATGCCAGAAAGAAGAGAAAAAGGTACTGATGAGAGAATACGCACACGCTCCTCATCACGCAATGCTCTATACAACGAAATTCTCGAATGAATGTGAATTTCAAAATTTGTTATTGTTGTGCTATTGTTGGTAAAATATTTGCACACTCTCAATAATACAATAATAACTAAGCTTGGCCTGCAATAAAATATATTATTGGAATGTTATTGAAAGCTTGTATACCAATAGCATGATCATAACAAAATAAGATTGTCAAACAACATATGTTATGGAAAGGTAATGTCTTGATAAGAAAATAATAACAAAACAAGATATAAAAACAAGTTGTGTGATTCCGTAGTTACAGGGGATGGCCAAAATGTTTGGGATAGGCAACTTTTTTTCTCTCACAAAAAAGTTCAACATGCTATAACTTTTCATAGAGTGCACCAAAAAATCTCAAATTTTGACTGTTTGTCAACCTATTATATGTGCATCACTGGTACAAATTTGGGCTTGATTGATTAATCTTTCGCAAAGTTAGAACCGTTCGGGTAAAACACTATTTTTCAGACAACTCATTTTTGAGCTGTCATATCTCGGAAACCAGTGAACCGAATTGAATAATTTTTTTAACGTTTATCAACAATATATTGATACTTAATACAACATTATAAAATGTAATATTTTCTCACGGCGAATAAAGTTATACTGGGTTGAAATTTTTACCCATATAGAGAAAAATAAGTCAAATTTACAATACCACACAAAAAATACTAAATGTGCTTTTCCTTTAATCTAAATTGGCTTTAATATATCTGATTAAAGGTAACTTGAGGACAGAAGTGGCAAATCTTTGGACATCAGCACTAAAGTTTATTGACATTGACTTAAAAAAATTACATTTTTTCGAGAAAATTCCAAAAAGTGTAAATCCATGATAATTTTTGTCAACGTTCAAAAAGTATCTATGTTTTAATAGTTTGTGAAGCATTTGTATAGTGGTAGTGTACGTTCAACATTTCATTCAATTCGGTTCACTGGTTTCCGAAATATGACAGCTCAAAAATAAGTTGTTTAAAAAATAGTGTTTTACCCGAACGGTTCTAACTTTGCGAAAGATTAATCAATCGAGCCCAAATTTGTACCAATGATGCACATATAACAGGTTGATAAACAGACAGAATTTGAGATTTTTTGATGCACTCTATGAAAAGTTATAGCATGTTAAACTTTTTTGTGAGAGAAAAAAAAGTTGCCTATCCCAAACATTTTGGCCATCCCCTGTATTAATTTGATATTCTCCTCTGCTCGGGTAGTGCATGGGTGGCACAAAATTGCAATTTGATATATAGAATGCTAACATGAAGCATAAAATTTGGAGATGGTGTAAACATTAGTGCATGATGTTAGTATGATGAATTAGAGTTGACATGGTACATGAAATGCTATATTTATGTACGAAACTTCGTATAATAATAATGGTGCAACAGATCACGGTGGGACGAATGGCCAAAAACGTGAACTTTTTTCAGTAGCGTCTTTAAACGTGATTTTATCGGCATGATATCTTCGGATGAAAATTTTATAAAAATAGGGCGCGTCGAATGGCGTTTAGTTTTAGTTCGCAACTTTGCCACAGGCGGCGCTGTAAAATCCAACTTTTTTGTTTGACGTTTTTTCAATATGGTGTCTTCGGCAAAGTTGTAGATATGCTCAATACAAATATCTTTGCCGAAGACACCAACCCTCTATCTCTACATTGCTTCAAGATACAGACGTAATTTATGAATGACCCCCCAAAAATCGTTTAATTCATATATATCGAAAACGCGCAGTTTTAGAAAGTTGCAATGTTCTACAAAGTTGTGTAAAATGTCAAAAGAAACAACTTTGTAGAAGTGAATAGGGTTCTAAAATGGCAATAGAGTTAGTTATGGCTATTTTTGAGTTAAAAATAGTCGTTTTTCAAGGCTCAATAACTATCTTGGATGCAAATGGATGCAAATCAAACCCCACTAGGTTCAATATGTATTACTATTAGTTGAATATCCTGATGTTTTCGGTTGTATCCTCGAGTATCCTTAGCAGGGGTTCCTAATCTTACTAGAGCCTATTTTTGACGCTAAAACAATAATATCAGTTTTTGTATGTCATTTAGAACCCCATTATCTTCTGTGAAGTGATAAATATTAACTATTCGCATAATTGTATGCTTTATTGCGCCTATGAAGATCAATTATTATCAAATTATTATCATATTATTTTAAAAACACTGCATAGAAGTGAGCTAAGTGAGGTCATATGTATCCAAGTGATCTCACCAGCACCAAGTCCATCCAAGTGTTCAGTCTGCACAGTGGGCCTGGTCATTTTAATATTTGTATCACATCATCGCTGATATGCTGTAAAAATTAATATTAACAAGAAAATACCAGAAGAAATTCTACTATTTGCAGGATGCTTTTCAATACTGGCTGTGCAAGCACTAGAATAGAATAGAATAGATGATCGAAATATATTATATTCAGTTTTCTATTTATGCAAAAAGATTGAAAATTCGTTGACTGTAACGCAAAATTTTTGAAATTTTGTCAATTCCGTATTTTTAAAAACTGTAAATAGAGCTCGATTTTCAGGAAAAACTCAAAAACTGTTCGCTTCAAATTTTTTTGAAGCACGATCTTGATATCAGGACATAATTATGCACCAAAAATTTTGGTCTTCGATAGAGGGTCATGACTTTCGTTATTTTTTTTTGTAAACTAATCAAAATATCAAAATCTCGCGATTAGTATCATACAGGCGTATCTACAATGATCGATTTCTCTTCATCGATTTTCTCTTTGGATTCTTTCGGGAAATACGAACAATATTCGGATGATCTCTCGGTTTGTTTCAGTAAAGAACGACTAGGACTAGCATCCAAAACAACAAAAACAACCGAAAATTAAGTGCTGGCCAAGTTATTAACCAAAAAGAAAATCGATAAAGAGAAATCGATCATTGTAGATACGCCCGTATGATACTGAGCGCGAGAAATCTATTTTTCATATGGTGGAATACTTATAATTGAAGTTTATGTTAAGCTTCTGATGCATAAGTGTAAAGGAACAAATCATTGTTCTATTTTTCAAAATTACCATACATATTCCTCCAAAAAAACCAGAGTTGCGATGGAGATCTCGATCACGTTGCATTGTTCGAAGGAAAAAGTGAAAAATGACGCGTGTTTGGGGCAGTTGCGATGGGGATTTCAATCGCGTTGCATTGTTCGAAGGAAATAGTGAAAAATAACGCGTGTTTAGGACAGTTGCGATGGGGATCTATGTCGCGTTGCATTGTTCGAAGGAAAAAAATTTCGAAGGAAAAAAAATTCGAAGGAAAAAATGAAAAATGACGCGTGTTTGGGGCAATTGCGATGGGAATCTCGATCGGGTGGCATTGTTCGAAGGAAATAGTGAAAAATGACGCGTGTTTAGAGCAATTGCGATGGGGATCTCGATTGGGTGGCATTGTTCGAAGGAAAAAGTGAAAAAATGACGCGTATTTGGAGCAGTTGCGATGAAGATCTCGATCGGGTGGCATTGTTCGAAGGAAAAAGTGAAAAGTGACACGTGTTTGGGGCAGTTGCGATGGGGATCTCAATCGGGTAGCATTGTTCGAAGGAAAAGTGAAAAATGACGCGTGTTTGAGGCAGTTGCGATTGGGATCTCGATTGCGTTGCATTGTTGGAAGGAAAAAGTGAAAATGACGCGTATATGTACAAATTTTCATGCGAATTGGCGAATGCGAATTGAAACATCATGAGATCTTTAGAGTCACAGATCTGACGAATTGCCGGGCCCGTTGCGTAGTGGCTACACCTTCACTTCATAAGTGGATGGTCATGGGTTCGATCCCAGCCCCGGCACTTGCAATTTTTCGTCAGTTGCTCTTCCCCCCGAAAGCGGCTGACACCTGATCCTCTTCTGAGCATATGCTCTAACGGACCCTGAAACTTGGATATCGGCTTACGGCAACTCATAATGGACCCCCAATCGGACTGGAAATGGAACAAGAGCCATACAGCAACATCGTGCTCATCATTCTACCATGAACAGGGTAGAAAAGGGAGAGCAGCGCGCAAAGGCTACCAGTTTGAATTAGTATTAGTGGAATTAGGATAGAATACATTTAGGCGCTGTACAATGTGTAAGTGCAGCCGCCAATTGGAATCGGCCACGCAGTGCCCTAGTGGATAATAGAGCTGTAAATTAAGTTAAGTGATTGAAGAAAAAAATCTGACGAACGATCCATCGAACCAAGCCGCACTTGTTTATCCTGGCTTTGCTCACTTGCAAAAAGAGATAGCTTTTCTAAATCGAGCGCATTTGTTTACGAATTTTCAAGATTGGTGCTCTTGAAAACATGAGTAGGGGACCAAATCGGCCATTGTGGCAGCCATATTTGTATCCTCTGATGTTTCTCGTTAAGATTGACAAAAGCATGACCAAAAATCTCCCGTGCAAAAAAAAATAATCTGGCGTATTTTTATTTTGTCCCTCGTAAAAAAATAGAGGAAATAAATACACTTTTGATTTATTTCCCTAACAGTTATACACAGAAAATAAAACTTTAGGAAGAATTTTGAAGAAATAAAACAATTAACATTTGTCATAAAAAATCGATTTTTTTCGTCTCAAAATTAGAGAACCAAAATAACACTAGTTCGCCAAAAAAAATCGAAAGTGAAATTTTATCAACGACCTAATTTGTTTATGCATTGTTACGTGCTGATGTCGAGTATTACCTGAAAATCGAGTTCTAAAGTTTTTGAAAATATGGAATTTACTAAAATAAAAAAAATGCGTTTCAGTCAACCAATTCTCAAGTTTTTTTTACATGAATATTAAGCTTATACCTACATATATTTTGTCAGATTGATACAAGTCGAGAAATTCGACACCAACATTTCAAAAGTGCGTAACTGCTTTTGCAACCAATGCCTTCTCATAAAGCTGTGGACCGTATCTTATCCCTCCCGAGCGATCCACTAGCACAAATAGAAAGATAAAATCCTCCTCTTTCGTTTAATGGATGTGAATGGCGTAAGATGAATAATATACGATGCACAGCTCTGTGAGAAGTAATTGGTTGTAAAAGCAGTTACGCCCTTTTGAAATGTTGATGCCGAATTGCATTATTGCATCTTTGAGAAACAGTCAAAAATGGAAACGAACCTGAAATGGAAATGTATGGAGAAAACGTGGCTTGATTTACAAAATTGCAAACTGCGGATAACTTTTGATTGGAAAAAATACATCTCTAATTGTTTGATATGTTGAGTATAAATGTCTCAGCTTTCAATTGATGCAAAAAATTTGAAAATAGGTGGTTGCCAACAAAGTGAAAAAAAGGTTTTGGTAAAAAAATCCAAGATGGCGGCCAAAACCAATATGGTCGACCCAACTTATTGTAACAATAAATAGTAGCTCTATATCTCCTCTTTTCAACGACATTTCATTTTGAGGAAGTTTTAGAAGAAACTTTCGAGTTAGAACAGTTCAAATGAACCAACACTTGGCCAAAATGGGGCGGTCCGCACACATTGTTGTGGCTCTAACTAACGGGGGTCCATCAATTTGAGTAACCAAATGCAATTTTTTTTTGGCGAGGACTTTCAGAAAATCGCCACCTAAAACTTTTTTGAAGACAAGGAGTAAATAGTGGACCTTTCTCAGCGCGAATTAATCAAGAAAAATAAATCATTTTCTGGAGAAATACCAGAAAATTTTCCATTGAATCATTAAACCATTGAAAAATAGATAATGAAATATCCAGTGAATTTTTTAAACAAAAATTGGCAAATTCTTGTGAAGTCTAAAAGGAAGATCTTAAACTAGACATCCGTTTCCATTTCTATGAGTTTCAAGAGATAACTTTAAGATAAGATAGCTATTCAATAAAATCATTCCTTGTAATACTACTTGCAGAATGTTTAATCAATGCCATTTTTAAAACTCTCATAACATCTTGAAAAACAATTTACAAACATAAGTTCATTTTTTTCTGCTCCCTCCGATTACACCCACGAATACAACATATTCTAAACGCTTAATTTCAATTTGTTTTGTATTCTTAAAATAAATATTAAACATATTTCAATTGCCATGCCAAAAGCATAACAATAGTCACATTATTAATGATACCGTCTTATTTCAGAAGACTTATTTCTACCTACATCATTATATTGGCTCACCTGTGTGCTATTGTAGGTTGGTAGCAGTTGATTGAATTGATATTGTTGCAACTGCAGTTGTGACAGCTGTTGAGACTGTTGCAACAAACGCAACGTGTTGAGTGCCTGCAGGTTTTGCAGCCGTTCGTAGTCACTGACAAAGCTATTGCTGCTACCACCTCCCCCTCCGCCACTGTTGTTGCTTCCAGATTGACTGTTGCAATTCCCATTTCCGAAGGAAGATCCTCCCTGTGATTGATGCTGATAGAACTGACTCAGGTTCGACATGTGACTGTACTGTGACTGTGACGACTGGGAACTACTGTTGGTATTATTGCTATTGCTACTGTTGCTGCCAGAGCTGCTACCGTACTGCTGCTGATGGTTGATGGTGAGATAATTGATCATGTCCAAAATGTTGGCGCTATCGAAATTGGACAGCAGACTGGACTGGTCATTGTCGGGCGGGGAATTGGAACGTGACAAAGACTGATTGCCACCGAAGAGGGAGGAGCTGCTATTCGCCTCGTAGTTGTGATTCAGGTCGCTGAGTTGTTGCGATCCGCGAAAATATCTTGCACACATGCCAGTGGAAGATGAGTTTGGTGATGTGGGCAAAGAGCAATCATATGCGCCCATATTGCGTTGCAGCAGCTTTAGCGTCTCAGAGGTTAAGCTGTTTGGTCCGTTGGATCCGGATAAACTGATGTCATTGTCAAACTGGAAATAAAAAGTAAAAGTAAATACTAATATGTATGGCGGCATAATTTTACGTGTTATAGTTAAATTATTCACGAAATTTAAAACAAAAGTTTTTAGAGTGCTTAATTGCTGCAGTTTGGCTTTCCTAGTTTATTCTTTTAATTGATTGTCCATTAGCGTGGTTCAAAAAATCGTTTTTACTCCACACCGCTTATTCGATTCGTAATTAGATTCTATGCCTTCTCCCAAAATTTGAGCACATTTTTTTGGTTGAAAATTGAGACTGCACAAGCCCTTCAAAGTTTGTATGGGAATTACTATGGGAAAACGCTGTTTTTCATTCAATCGACCGTAGTATTTCCCCAAGTGCCCTTAAGCGTTCGTTGACCCTTGGTACTTCTAGGTTACGTTATCAGCTACAACTTTGCCGCCGAAGACCGCATTCAAATCGCATGCGTCATTAATTAGTTACCGATTTTTATCCAGAATCGAAATCTTTACTCATGACGGTTGAACTAATCGGTGGGCATCACTGTATTTTGCAGTGAAACAAAGTACAGTCGAGACTCTTATAAGATCACTGGTCGGGGGGCGCAATAGGAATCCGCTTAATAGGAGACTAAGAGCTTATGGGATTTCGGCTTTTTGGGGGTGTGGCCTATTATCTCGGGTGTGTTAAGAGTTAGCGCAATACTTTCTTCGGCAAAGTTTTAGAGCTTGATAAGATCTACCATTTAGAACTTTGGTTCATATGAATAGTTGGCAAATTGGCCGCTAGAGGGACCATCAACAGTTTCATGCTAAATTGCACTACAGGAACCATATCAGGTTGTCAAGCAAACGTTACGATATGCGACAGCTCGAGACCCTGATAATTTGGAAGTACAGTGTCTTCGGGAAAGTTGTTGGGTACGCCAATAATTTACTGACGATGAGTTGCGAAGTTCGAAGTTCCTCCACTGGGCGGCGCTAGTGAGCAAGTAAATTTTCAAAACCTCATATCTCAGAATCCCGATAACTTAGAAAGTTGGTGTCTTCGGCAAAGTTGATCAGTATGACATATACTTACATAAAAATAAACACTTGTTCCGCAATTCTGCCACTAGGTGGCGTTTACCGGGTTTTTCGTCTTTTTTTACTTTTTTATGGGTTTTTCGGCTTGGCAAAACTAGTGTCGCTTTCCCTGATAACTTAGAAAGTTGGTGTCTTTGGAAAAGTTGATCAGCATGACATAAACTTACATAAAAATTAACACTTGTTTCGCAATACTGCCACTAGGTAGCGCTAGTGAAGATGCAAATTTTAGAAACCTCATAGCTCAGAATCCTGATAACTTAGAAAGTTGGTGTCTTCGGCAAAGTTGATTAGTATGACATAAACTTACATAAAAATAAACACTTGTTAAAAAATTCTGCCACTAGGTGGCGTTCACCGGTTTTTTCGTATTTTTTTTTACTTTTTTTTGGGTTTTTCGGCTTTGCATGTTCACTAGCGACGCCTAGTGGCAGAATTGCGAAACAAGTGTTAATTTTTATGTAAGTTTATGTCATTCTGGTCAACTTTGCCGAAGACACCAACTTTCTAAGTTATCAGGATTCTGAGCTATGAGATTTCTAAAATTTGCATGTTCACTAGCGCCGCCTAGTGACAGAATTGCGAAACATGGGTTAATTTTTATGTAAGTTTATGTCATTCTGATCAACTTTGACGAAAACACCAACTTTCTAAGTTATCAGGGGGAGCGACACTAGTTTTGCCAAGCCGAAAAACCCCAAAAAAAGTCGGAAAAAGACGAAAAAACCGCTAAACGCCTCCTAGTGGCGTAAATGCGAAACATGTGTTTATTTTTATGTAAGTTTATGTCATACTGATCAACTTTGCCGAAGACACCAACTTTCTAAGTTACGAGGATTCTGAGCTATGATATTTCTAAAATTTGCGCCGCCTAGTGGCAGCATTGCGAAACAAGTGTTTTTTTTTATGTAAGTTTGTATCATACTGATCAACTTTGCCGAAGACACCAACTTTCTAAGTTATCAGGTTTCTGAGCTATGAGATTTCTAAAATTTGCATGTTCACTATCGCTGCCTAGTGGCAGAATTGCGAAACAAGTGTCAATTTTTATGTAAGTTTATGTCATACTGATCAACTTTGCCGAATACACCAACTTTCTAAGTTATCGGGATTCTGAGATATGAGGTAGTGCAATTTAGCATCAAATTGTTGATGGTCCCTCTAGCGGCCAAGTTGCCAACTAATCATATGAACCAAAGTTCTAAATGGTAGATCTTATCAAGCCCTAAAACTTTGCTGAAGAAAGTATTGCGATAACTCTTAACACACCCGAGATAATAGGCCACACCCCCAAAAAGCCGAAATCCCATAAGCTCTTAGTCTCCTATAACGCTCACCCCTGCCTAGTAGGAGTTCGTTTAATAGGAGTCCGTTTAATAGGAATTCGTTTAGTAAGAGACTCGACTGTAGTCATGCCCGAGCAGAAGAGAATAACAACAGCATAACAAAATGCGTTATTTTGGCAAAATAACTGCATAATGGAATTAGTAATTTTCATGTTATTAACATAACATATTGAGTTATAAACTTGCCTGTCATAAGCGGCAAAATAACAAGTCACATAACAAAAATTTGTTCCTGAAAAATCAATTTAATAACATGTTTTGTTAGTGGCAATAACAACTTAATAACAGTGAATTTGGGAAATATTTCAATAACAAATTTTGATATTAAAGAGTTATTGATTGAAAGAAAAATTAGGGTAAAAACTAACTTTTTTTACTCATTTTTGGGTAATTATTTTAAGTGTGTTATTCTATTTTTAGAAAATAATAGGTCACATAAAAAAAATTTCGAATTTATTACAAAACTTACAAACATCGACGGGATTTGAACCTCCAATCCTGCTATCGTAAATTTCCAGTCGCCTTTACCAATGAGGCTATCACAGCACTTGCAGTGAGGGACGATAGAAGCTTTACTGGTTCTACGTATTGCCAGTTTCCCTATTCCCCCATTTCATGTTTGCCAGTCGCAGGACAAAAATAGACAGAGATTTGAATGCAAGATCAAACAATGAACCTCTCTCTCTTACCAACAGCGCTATCGCGGTGCGCCGACATGTGCACTGTAACACTAATAACAGTGGTGGCGTTCGCAGGGCCCGTCGTCGGCTGTTTCGGAACAAAGAGAACGACGAAAAAGTTGCTAGTCGACTATTTATGATTGAGCTTCGTCATGGGGTGCATTTTGGCGGCGACAAAGATCTTTTCCAGACGGAGATGATTTTATTTAATTTTTTGTTTTGTTCGCGTTGTGAGAACGGCGATTATACACGTACCTACGTGAGCGAAGGTAAAAGCTAATTATATCATATGCCGATATGATTACTTCTGCAGATGCTGTTTAGTTTTATTCTGTTTTAGATTATTTTTAGTAATGGAAAAAGATATTTATGACATAATGTCAAACAATATATGATCGAATAATAATAGACCGAAAGAAAAAAGTTATAATAGACAAATGCAATCATCAATTGAGCAGAATTGTCTGTATAGTTGACATTTTTATTGATTAGAATTATTTAGTAGGTACCATATTTGCTATCTCCACTCTCACTAACATTCATTACTTCGTAATACATAGTCTGTTCGATACTTTTTGACGTTATAATTAGAGGTTAGAATAGCAGTACTGTTAAAATGACATATAAATTCAACTAAGTTTACTCAATTTTGAGATAAAAAAAAAACTCATTTGCAGATGTATCATTTTTTGAAGCTAAAATTTTACTTAACCTATAAGAATTGGGAATCGTAGAAAAGTGATAGGAATTTGGCACCGTAACGGGACTGGGATATTGAAAGAAGGAAATTAATACAAAGATAAACATATCAATAGCTATGATGCTATATTTACCCAAAACTCAAATTATAGCAATGAATAAAATAAAAAATACGGAAGAGTCTGATGAAATTTCTAGAAGTTACAATGCCTTTATTTTTTACTTCATAATATGAAACAGCAGACAATAAAATGAAGAAGGTAAACTATGTAATGGTTATATCTGCGATAAATTTTCTCCGATTTTGACAATATTGATCTCATTTGATCCAGATTTATTTTTTCCATCAAAAACAAATCCGACTGAACCGATCTGGTCATCGTGAGTTAAGAAAAAACCCGAATTGCCATACACGTGGAATTTTCCATAGACCAGCTGCAATTGGTTTCTTTAGTGGTGTTGAGATAATTCCATATTCACAATCTATACATGCCAAACTGAGCCGAAATCCAAATTTTCATGAACTTTGGTGCCCGGGAACCTATTTAAAAATCGATTTAAAGTTTGTATGGGAGCGATATGTTGAATCACCCCTCATCGCATTTCGTACTGGGCGGAGCTGTCAAGCAATTGCCCAGCTGTCAAAAGGTGATTTCAAAAAATCTTTTTGTAATTGAAGCTTAAGGTATCAAAATAAAGTTTAAAAAATCTGAAAAAAATCATACTGGCTTAAAAAAAGGTGCTCTTTCGAATAAAATCAAAAAATCAATATATTATTCTTAATTTAAAAAACCCAATTGGTGATTGGTACAAATTAAGTACCTTACCAAGAAAAAAAATGTTAAATTTAAATTTATACGTTCAATATGTAGTCCGTCCAAAGTCTTACACCGTACATCAAACCGTTTTTAATTAGATTTTGTTTTAGATTTTATAGAGACATTTTAAAATCTTCTCCTGTGTGGTAGGGATAGGATTTTTCAAAACACCATCGTTCTTCTTCTTCTTCATGCACCATCAAATCACCAATAGCATATCTGCCCAGCCTAGGCCCAAAGTATTGACTTCAAAGTAATCATTACGAAGCAGAAATGTCAATTTCTTGATTTTGCTTTGGCTGACCAAGCCAAGGTTGACCGTAGCATTTTCATAATTCAAATCTCAATTTGTTCTTCGAGCACATGTTCTGTTGTGCTGCACGTGGATGTCAAAGCGTTTTCAACAGTGTAATTACGAAGCATGTTTCACGAGAGACCATATTTTTTTTCAATACGCTAACTCCAACAACGCCGATTTTAGAATAGAGGAGCTTAGAAGCAAAGGGGTGTAAGTTACAAAAACCCACTTTCGAGTAAATGAGCTTTGAAGTTTTTCACCAGTTTTTCATCCCATTCAAAATGTATGGAGTTTCAATATCAACCCAATTTTCTCTGATTTACTGTAATTTTTCTAATCATCATAAAAATAATCTTTAAAAAGTTCCTGTGAGCTTGAAATCTGAAGATTTTTTTATATGTTCAGCTCAAACTCGACAAAACGGTCACTTACACTTCTTTGCATCTGGGCCCCTCAATAGCATAAGGATATGTTCCGGAAAATTTGGACTTTTGGGAATACCGCGTAACCCAATCGTTCTATTCGCATAACCAATCAATAAAAAAAAAGATTTCTTATTCAAACGAGTCGAAGTTCACTTAAATCAGTTCAAAGTTGAAAAAATATGAGTACTTTTCAGTTTTGAGGGTAGCCGGATACGCTTCCGGCATTCTACGCAATGAAAAACAAGCAAAACTGCAGCCCCTCAACAGCAATTGAATGTTTTTTTTTAATTTTTCAATTACATAGAATAAAGCTGTTTCCTTATAAACATTTTCTGATCTTTTACCTGCTATCCATCGACCTTTTGCTCTACAAGCAATGAAAAAAAAAACGAATACTTAATCAAATTTCTCATTTTTTGTAATATAGCTAAAAATTAAAATTATTTCATATTCTGATATAATTATGTTATTTTTGCAACTGATTATTTTGTTCAGTTGCAAAAATAACAAAGTTATAACAGAGTTTGTTCTGTTATTTGTAACAAAACTAGTTACAAAAGATTATAATATATTTTGTTATAATTTAGTTTGAAAAAGTTTGAAACAGTCCATGTCATAACAAAATTATAACATAATTTGTTAGTTATATCACATTGAGATATAATTATGATATATTATTGTTATGTTCATCTAGTCAGGTATGGCCTCCACTTTAGCATCCTATTCTACATCATATATGACTTCGTGATGGCTGAGAATTCTATATATTTAGACCAACATGTGAGAATGCGAACTTCTGTTTCTCTCTTCCCTAATAGGTGTATTTTCAACTATTCGTGTACCTATCTTTCAAATAGGTAGATCCGACTTCATCCTCTGGAACGACAGGGAAAACATGTGAAATACAAAATATTTCTGAAAAATCCCATTCAAAACCATCTACAATTTTGGATTCAGCTGTCTGTATAAGCTTCGTTCAAACAAGTTTATTCCATAAGTTTGACATTTTTATCATTGAAATTCACATGTCAAAGGCGGAATCTGGAACGTCCCTTTGAAAACCTTAAAAACCTTCAATATCGTCTGCTATGTTCTCGTTTAGATGTATGCAGGGTACTGCGCCACTTGGGCAGTGGCTGGTATTTTGGGTACTTTTCAGCTACAACTCAGTCAATTTCAGAAATTTAGCAAAACCTCGCGCCACCCAGCAAGGACTGTGTTTTGTACACATTACAGCACCTCCATGTCACGTAATATACCACACCTCTTATCAAATGTGATACCGTAAGCGTACCATACTTTGCGCACCTAGGGCCTAACTTTGCGCACTTTTCAAAAAATCATTAAACAGTTTTTCTGGTGCATTATGCAAACTTTTTCCCACGGAATACTAGCTAGTGATATGGGACATGCACTTTGTCTCAGTTTGGATGTAATGATAAATGGAAGAGGAAGACAAATTGATGAGTGAATATGCAGTTGCTTTCCCTCAAATGCTGTAAATAACGTTGTAGAATGACGTAGGTTTTGTTTCAAAATTTGTTTTAGTTTAGATAGCAATACCATAAAGTATTTGTGCACTCTCAATAATACAATAATAACCAAACTTGTTCCACAACAGAATGTAATATTGAGATGTTATTTAAGGGCTGCATACCAATTGCTTGGTCATAACAAAATAAGATTGTCCAACAAAACATGTTATGGAAACGTAATGCCTTGATAATTCAATAATAACAAAACAAGATATAAAAACAGGTTTTGTGATTTCGTAGATATTAATTTGATATTCCCCTCTGCTCGGGATGACTTCAGTGTGCTATCTTTGGCGCCATATGCAGCAATGTTGCCTGCTGGAAAGCTGGAGGATCATTGCTAAAGTTTGTCCAGTTGGATACCAATCAATAACTAATTAATGAGGCGTCCGATTTGAATGCGGTCTTCGGCAAAGTTGTAGCTGATAGAGTAATCTAAGAGTAGTCAATCCTCTAGGGCACTTGGGCTAGGGCTATGGTCGATTAAGTGAAAAACATCGTTTTCCCATAGTAATTCCCATACAAACTTAGAAGGGCTTGTGCAGTCTCAATTTTCAACCAAATGAACTCAAATTTTGGGAGAATGCATAGAATGTAGTTACGAATCGAATGAGCGGTGTGGAGTAAAAACGATTTTTTGAACCACGCTATTGTCCATGATGGTTTTTGACCCGGCTCATACCACAAAATTATTCTGCAAACCCACGCTGACGGTGTTTGACGAATCATTAGGGCAGCTTTAGATGTATATTATCATTTTCATTTTCATTTTGCAGCATTTGGTGGGGCAATGAGAGCGCAAGTCAGTCCAAAGATTAGAATAATTAGCCACAGAAGTCCAATGTCGCGACTGTTTGTGTGACTAATATCTAGTATGCCACGTCCTTACAGCGTCAGTAGCGGTACTAGAAATGTCAAATAAATTGTGTTTACCAAAACAAAAGGGCCATCTTCAAGTTGGACACTTAAAAAAAGTCCATTATTACAATTAATGTTATTCAAATAATTACATGGGAAAAGTGACTACATCACCATTGGAGTTCTAGTCTATTTATATTGTCCAAAGCCGATGATTAGGAGGGGTAATGGCTGAATAGTCTTTACTGACCACATAAACGCCATGGGATACGAAATGGGTGTTTTGGTGTGGGATTAGGGTAATGGTACAGACTTGACGATATCAATGCTATTCAGATGCAAAATAATTTTAAGTCTCAATAGTGAATCGCATAACTTCCAAAACCAAAAAAAAAACAATAATCCACAAAATGCCAAGCAAGTTACAGAAATCAAAAGCGCCCGATTGTTTATTTTGTCAATTATAACAAACGGACACTCCTACCCTCTCCGACTCGCCAGTCATCCCGAAAAAAATGTCCCTTCAGTTCCGGAATAGTAGTTTACGCAACAATGTGCAGAATTAAGATTTTTACAGCACGAGTCGTACATTTATCTAACGAAGCTTGCCGAGTTGGATAATTACGACGAGTGATGTAAAAATCGAGTTCTGCACCGAGTTGCGTATCACGTTTTTTGCAATTTCATAAATTACCGCTTGGGGCTAGTTTTTTACAAATCTTTTCCATCAAACTGTACACTAATGTTCAAAGCCTTGTTTAAGAAAATCTGATCATAGCAGGTTACACTGTGTAGTTGTCACAATTTTTCAAAACTGCGTCCAGAAAGCATCAAGAAGTTGATCAAAACTGAAAACAGTGCTGTAATGGTTCATTACGCAACGCAAATCAGTGTTGTTTATTTGGTGTGGGAAAACCCGGGTAGAGGCTAATGGCAAACAAAGGACAAAATAATAACTGGTTTTGCCATCATATCTCGTTTTGCCATTCTTCTGTTATTATGAAAAACTTAAAATGTCAAATCAATAGCAAAATATACAATCATAGCAAATCTTGTAATTGATATGTTATTCATGAATAATGCTAAATAACACATAAATAACAAAAATTACTATCTAATCTAATCTAATCTTATCTAATCTAATCTAATACATACGCAGCCAGTACAAGAAAGCATCCTGGAAAATAATCAGGTTAGATCACGCCCGATTATTTTTCTTGTCAATATTGATGCTAGTGGCATATCAAGAATATGACACAAGCGTCAAAGCGGCCAGGCCTACTGCGAAGTATTTAACGCAAAGATGACTCTTGGAAATGTCTCGACCTGCAAATGTTACGTCAAGCATCGTCGAAACAGATCTAGAATCTACAGGGGTGGAAGGATGCGTGGACATACCGTACCAAACGCTCCAGGTAATATACAGTTGGAAATGGTTATATATAAATATAATTGCAAATGTAATTGAGAAAATTTGTTAAATAATATATGCTGGAAAGATCTCACCCATCTGCTCCACATTGTTCGTTAGCCAATGGTATGCTTCAGGTTCTTTTGATTTTTGATTATTTTTACATGTTCGGATCCACCACCATGGCCATCTCTCGGCGGTCATGCTTATGTCTATGTGGAGCATTGCATTTCCACCATGAATCTCAATTGTCATTAAAATGAACTTTCTGCACTTTTTCGCGACGCAACCACCAAGAAAAAGCCACCAATTTCCGAGCAGCGTAGGAGTTAGAACGTACTTAAGGACAAGGTATTTGGAGTACATAGCTCTACATTTCTAGAGCACCGTTTTTTAGAACCGTTGAACGGATTTCGATGAAAATGCATCTCGCTAATTGTTCAGTGGTTGTCAACAGCGTGATGCATTTTAATCCAAATCCGTTCAACGGTTCTAAAAAACGGTGCTCTAGAAATTTTGAGCAATGTACTCCAAATACCTTGTCCTTAATAATTTGGAATCACGCGGAAACTTTCAATGATCGAAAACCTAAAACGAGCTCCGATAAGCAAAACTACGATCCAAAGCTTGATGTGTGACAAGTGACGCAAAGCACTACACGCTTAAACTGCTCCGCACATCGCATGAGTAACAGTTACTCATTGTGGAGCATCGCTGCAAATCCGGGAGAATGTGTGAAAATTATGTGTACGTCTTACTCACGCCGTGTGCTGATGGCCAGTTACTCATTTTTGAGCTTCTGGCTTGTGTTGACAAACGCTTTAAAAAGCAAGCGTCTGTCAATTCCTACAACTAAAAAATAATAAAAAAAAACTGTTTTCTCTGGGGTGATCTTCAAAAGTAAGTATTCCATCAAAAAATAAGATTAAATTAAGTAGTTATACTTAGTTTTTTATTTAGATTATTTGAAAAACTGCATCGCTGGATGTTGGTAGGTATAATGGATAAATCGAGTGTAGATGACACCGAGGATGACACCCTGAGGGACACCCGATGCGGAGCCGTCACGATTTATTTCTTCAATTTCAATTTATCAATTATGTAATAAATTTCTTAAATTTTTAATTAATTCGAACTATTGTTTCTTATTTTCCTCAAAACATTCAAAAATTAATTAATTTAGCCATTTTCAGAGCAAGCGACGCATACGCATTTATGTGTAACGGTTACTCATTCTTCCGGAATGGTGACGAAACGCTTCAATGTGTGAAGCTTACTCATGCTGCTTTGGCTTTGAAGCACTTGCTCAAAAATGAGTAAGGCCCCACTTGCTCACTTTAGGAGTGCCATGGGATGAATACAAATTTGAGTAGATCTTGCTCATTATTGAGTGGACCGACTTCTGCGTGTACGAATCACATTCTACAAAATCGTTACGCGAAAAAGGAACACGGGAGCAAGAAAGACATGTTTCGAGTCACTGCAATTTTTCAAAGAATCTTCCCACTGCACTTCCAGAAGATTTCCATTTTAATCACTTCAACTAATAACATTCTTGTCCGAAAGCTCTCCTATGATCTTGCGCTTAAATTTCGCACCACGCAATAGAAAATTATTCACATTCGTTCACTAGCCATATTTTTATATCTAATCTTATTTGTAAATTATCGCTGTTGAAACACCAGCAGAATTCTTTTTCACCGGCCGATTCCCCTGCGAAGCGAAAACCACATAAATAACAAAAATTACTATCATGGCAAAACCTGCAATTTAGCATCTTTTATAATGAATTGTATAAAATATCAAAACAATAACATAATTTACATTCCTAGCTAAATTTGCCATTATTTTGATATTGTGACAAATTATTTATAAGCATTAGGTACCATAACATATTTTACTCTTAATATACCATTAACTATTATATTGTATATTTCAAGCATAACTTTTCAATTCGACGTATCTCGCAAAAGTAAACAAATCTGGATTCTCAGCTGTGTGTTTGATTCGCAATGGATTCTATTTGATGCACATCAATTTATGTTAATTTAGAACTCAAACAATTAACAGAAATAGCTCATTTTACCTTTCTTCTGCTACTTTGAAATAATAACTGAATCTACCATTATTTTAAAATAGAGTTTGTACAACTAAACCTACCATTATTTTGATCGCCACATAAACAGCTAAATTTGTTCTTATTCTGTTATCAATAACTCAAGAATGTCATATTTTGTTATTCACCGATAACAGTTAATTTGGGTCTTATTTTGTTATCAATATCTCAATAATAACTTATTTTGTACTTCAATTTAATCCGCATGCTTTACCATTACTTTGTTATTACAATGGCAAAATAAGTTATTTTTAAGTTTTTCTGCTACCAAAATTTTGTTATTATTTTTGTTATTTTAACTCTTATTTCAAACAAACAAATAACACATTTTGCCATTCAAACATTCAGTTTTAATGGTAAAATTTGCCATTCTTTTGCCATTAAGCTCTACCCGGGAATAGGCCTTTTTCTGTCAGATTTGCGTGAGGTAAAACAGTCTATTACGATGAGAAATTGCAAAAAAAAAATATTATTCACAATTAAGCCTTTAATCGAATTGTCCGCGTGGTCTTGTAGTACCCCTACTAGGTAAGAATCAGTCATTGCCATACATATTAAATGCTAGACATGACCCCATGGATAGCATTTGCATATGTAAAAGCTTTACTGATGTGACTTTCCTATTAGGCAATTCTCTCATCTCATGTTTGTCTTCAAAACCTTGTCATTTATAGAAAATTGAAGTTAATAAACAATACATTACAAGGTTAGAATTCCCATAGAATGAGATCACCAAGAAGATAATATCACATTGGCTGATTACAGTACAAATGCGAAAAATCTCCCTTTTCCCCTATCCGCAACCCGGGGACGCACCCTGTTGGATTTCGAATGCCTCGGAGAATATTACAAACCTTTAATGGCATTCCCACATTGCCCATTTAGGGGTCTGACTGGGCCTATTACCCTCCCTCATTTATTGTAATATTCTCACCAACTTGGAATTATATTTTCCCGACACATAAATGACTTCGACAAATGTTCGATGTACACTCCCGTGCAAAAGTTTGGGGTCACCCCCTCAAAAACATAAAAATGTTTTTCGGTCATATCTCAGTCATCTTTCATATAATCCACTCGTTCTTAGACTCTATCGAAAGATAAAGAGTTAGATTTGATTTGTAGGTACTTTTCGCAAATTTCATATGAAAGTTTTAGTACGAAAAGTTTACCTAAACTTGCATGTTTTTCCTAAATCTGTACGAAAAATGGTTTTCCGTGTAATTGAAAATTGGGTCGACCAAATTTTAAAATTAAAGTTGCATTAGAACCCTATTTCTATCCTCTTTGAGAGCCATTCATTAGATTTTAGCGGAAAAATTCATAACATAATTTAAATTATCGAGTTAGGTTTACAAGTCACCGTGCAAAAGTTTGGGGTCACCTTTCAAATGAAGTTTGAGTCGGATTTTTATTCAAATCGTCATTTTTTGGTGCAACTCCAATTCCTCCCGAGCAGAAGAAAATAACAAGTAAATAACATATCAAGGTATTTATCTTAAATACTACCATACCCTGATATGCCCTTCATTAGGTGGTAATAAGAGGCAAAATAACAAAAACGAATACCAAAATTTTGTATAAATAACACCTAGGAAATAACAAGTCTTGTTATTTCAATTATGAATGCATACCTAAAATTTCAAATGCTGTATTTGTTATCCCAAAGTTATTAAATAACAAACCACTAACATTTCTTGTTTTTTTCCTCCCCTGTTGGAGAAATTAAGCCACTGCGTCATTTCTTGTTATTAAATGTTTCATTTGTTCGATGACTTCATGATGTAATAGCAAATCTTGTTCTTCGGTTATTTTCACTGCTATAGGGGGATTAGGGGCATAATGGACACCCGGGGCGAAATGGACACCCCTGTTTTTGCCGAAACCGTTGACTTTTATGTAAAACTTTCAATGCATAAGTGTAAAGGTACAAGTCATTGTTCTATTTATCAAAAGTACCATTTATATTCCTTCAAAATAACCAAAATATCATTGAAGTTGAAGTATGTTTTTCATATGGTGGATTTCTTATAATTTCGAAGCAGCAGCAAATAAGGTATTACGAGTGATTGAGTGTGTCCACCATACAAACAAGCGAATTGTTAGCTTATCTACATGTATACGTAGATTTAGCAATGGATGAAGTATAATATTTTTGATCAGAACACACTGAAAATAGCAATTTCAATGTTGTAGTCTATTCGGGGCGAAATGAACACTGGCAATTATGAATGGATGTACGCGCGTTGCATACTGTTAGGCGTTTTAGAGGGTTTGAAAACATTCAATCCGATTATTTTAGCCTAAAATGTATTTAATTAACTTAGAAGTTATGTAAACTCGTCTAAGATGGAGTATTATATCTGTGGTATTGATCTCCGTTGGCAAATTACTTAACTGGTCGATATTCTTAAAGATACAACATAAAACATGCAGGGGTGTCCATTATGCCCCGATGGGTGTCCATTTCGCCCCGTACCTTTCTTGCCAGCCCCAAAAAACACACGGTTTTCAATTCATTATTTCTTCACAATAATGACGTTCTACCAGCTGTAAATGATTGAAATACGTAGGAAACAAGTTAAAGTTGTAAGCCAACTGATAATATGTTAAGTTTTTGTCTGCTATACAGGCATAACATACTGATTTGCTTAGGGTGTCCATTATGCCCCTAATACCCCTAGCAACAAATACTACATCAATACCAAACTCTGCTCAAATACCTCCAACTGTTATTGTGATGTTCTCATAAAATTTCGTAGAATACCGCAGCAATAACAATTTTAGGTATTAGAGCACATGTTGCTCTTCGCATGGTATTTGTAAGGTATGCCCTTCTGCTCGGGCTTCTATGATAGTTGAATGGCAAGACACAGGAATGGCTATGAAATGTTCATAAATTAAGTTCTAGACTAAGTTAAGGTAGAAAATGGTATATAAAATCCATACTAAATCAGCTAAGTTCGTTATATGAAGTGAGAAATAGGGTAGAAGTGGGATAAAAATGACTTCGTGAATTCTACCGTATATAACTGTAAGTGTTAAAACCACAAATACACCATTACCCCAAAAACCATTACAATGAATGTCATTTCTCCGAATGTACTATTACATTCGAGATTTTTGGTTTTGGTGCAAAGCAAAAGGATAACTTTTTGATAAAATCCATTTAAATTAAAATATGTAACATTTGAATAAAAATCTGACTTACACTTCATGTGAAAGGTGACCAGTGCTGCAATTTTTCGACAGGCCTTTATGATAGCGATATTTTGCTTTTTTCATTTTCTCCGTTTTGGTTTTCCTGTCAAAGTTGCTTTCCGATCAGCAACACGGGTGCGAAATGAAATAGGTACTCACACTCACAGGCAGCGTGCTGAAAGCGAGAGCTGACAGGGCTAAATTTCCATTCAATTTTCTGTAGTTGAGTGTTTTCACCCGTGCTAACGTATAGGGTACTCACTCTCACAAGCCACCGCTTGAGATGAATGGCCTGTGAGCATGAGTAGTGTGTGGATGATTGGGAATTGACCTTGTTAGGTCGCTCACGAATGGAGCTCTCGGACTCTGTCAGTTCTCACATCGAGGAACTGAAAACGACCGCCGCAGTCATTCATTTTCGGCTGAAAAACAGGCACTGAGACTGATATTTTGCAGGACTGAAGGTGACCCCAAACTTTTGCACGGTGACTTGTAAACCTAACTCGATAATTTAAATTATGTTATGAATTCTTCCGCTTAAATCTAATGAATGGCTCTCAAAGAGGATATAAATAGGGTTCTAATGCAACTTTAATTTTAAAATTTGGTCGACCCAATATTGAATTACATGGAAAACAATTTTTCGTACAGATTTAGGGAAAACATGTAAGTTTAGGTAAACTTTTTATACTAAAAATTTCTTATAAAATTTGTAAAACGAACCTACGAATCAAATCTAACTCTTTATCATTCGATGGAGTCTAAGAACGACTGGATTAAATGAAAGATGACTGAGATATGACCGAAAAACATTTCCATGTTTTTGAGGGGGTGACCCCAAACTTTTGCACGGGAGTGTACTAGGCAGCAGCATGATCAGTACAACTATATCAGATGACTTGAAGATCTGATTTTTACAGAACTGTTTACTATTGCTTATACATTCAGCTATTCCGATCATTACTACAAAGCACATCGGTCACATGCCAAAAATCAAAGCTTCCTGGAAGATATAATCCAAGCCCAGGGAGCTTTAGTTGTATATTATCGCACATTTAAAAATTCGAAATTCGCGAAAAAAAATATTTACTTCATAATAGCAGCAAAAGTTCAGTTTGTCATTTTTTTTTTTTTTTGAATAACAGGATAACTTATGAATATTTTTCAACAAAGTTTTGTATAGTTGATACAAAAGGAGGATCATCTCTCTATAATCATAGACATTGATAATTTTTAAAGTTATTTTTACGAGATATAAATTAATAGTTTTAGCCATTTCAGTACATGCTTGAATGAAATCATTAGCGTAGCTAGCCCGGGAGCGGTCGCGTCGTGTACTGAGTTCACGCACCATGAAAAATGCAAGCTTGTGGTACACATCGTGAGCGTGGTGTCGCTGAAGGTGATCGAAGGCGCGACTGCTCGAGGGGTAGGGTTTATTTCTGCTGTAGTAAATATAGTCTCCTAAATATCGCATGGCAAGACTGTATTGCTATTATTATTCCTTTTTGAGTTTATCTATTTCCTAGCCGTCAATTGCACTTCCAATCATCCAGGAAAAAGCCATAAATAATCCAAAGCGCAACAGATCCCAAAATAAAAGTTAGAAAACTATTCGCGGTTATCCCAATCCTGGATGCTGGCCAGGCGCCAACTTGAAAAGACCACGATGAAAGGAAAAAGGCCCACGTTCAATGATGAAACAAGTCGACAAAAAAGTTTTCCAAATCACTTGCCAAAAAGTTAGTTTTACACTTTTAATCACCTTTCTGTTTCGATTGACTCTTCTCCTAATTGACTTGTATGAACAGCAGGAAGCGGCAAGTAAGAGGCGATTTCTCCCATTTCACTTACCCGAAAATCGTCGTAGTTCTTCGATGATTGCACGCTGCCATTGCCATAGTAGGTTGGCGATTGTCCACCGCTACCACCGCCGCCTCCGCCGTTGCCACCGTTGCTGCCAATCTCCGGCGAACTCAGACTGGAGCTGGACATTGACAAACCGGAGAAGCTGAAGGGGTTGGCGTTGGTGTTGATAACGGGCGACGAGGCCGTGTTTGGTCCACTCAGACTCAGGATGCTGCTGGCACTGTCGGGACATCCGAGGGACGAAAAGGCTGCCAGCGAAGTTGGCTGCTGTTGGGAGCCACTGCTCTTGTTCGATGATAGATTGCAGCTGTTGCTGTTACTGCTGCTGGCACCGAGTGACGACGAGGTGGAGGTAGATTGCGATGATTGTGATGAGCCCAAAATATCCGAAAACGACACATTTTCTGTGAAGAGAATAAGACGGTTTGCAGAAGAACACTATTAGTACATGTCTGGTGCAGCGATAGGAAACTGAATGGATATCGGTATGAAGGAATGGGAGAAGAAAGGTTATGATGAAAGTATTTTTGTAAAACCAATTGACTTGTTCTTTTTTTTCTATTTGGCGTTGTGTCTTAACTCGGATAGAGCCTGTTTCTCAGCTTAGTGTTTTTCGTATGATCTCGCTGATCATAAGCCTAATATCTTGACAAAATCAGGAGAGACAAGAATGAGAAGTCGACAACGGAAACCATCGAGATAGTAGAAGCGGAAAAGGAGGAAAAAGTAAAGAAGAAGAAGGAGGAAAGAGGAAAGAAAAAGAAAGAGGAAAGACAAATAAGGAGGAAAGAAGGAAAAGGAGAAATTGGAGAAAAGAAGGAAGAAGATTTAGAACAGAAAACCAAAGAGTGAAGAAAGAAACAGGAAGTGTAAAAAAAGAAAACAGCAAACTATTAATAAAGCAGAAGGAAATAGTAAACAATAAAAAGGAAGAAGAATGTGAACAAGTGCAAAGAACGGTGAGAATCGAAAGAAGGAGCCATACAATAACTTTACACTCAAAAGATAATTTCATTAAACCTCAACGAATATATTTCGTAAAATCAGTTTTCGGTAATTGACAGCAATTTGCGTATAATGTACGGTTCATTCGTACCACCATGCTGAAACAGTACAAATGGAGTTGTATCATGTGCGTAATCACGAATCCGACAGACGTCGAACTTGCTCATTTGTAGATTTTAGCTTAAGCTTTGTAGAATGAAACAAAATAGACAAACGTCAGATAAATTTCTTCAGTTGAATTAAGTACAAGACACTGAAGACGACCTTACAGTTGAGGTCGAAACACGTATCTGTCAAACGATATAAATTTAAAGTAACAGTACTTAACTCGATTTTTTTATACTTTTCATTAAGTAAAGTATTAAAACAATAAAAACTAGTAGAAAACAGTTTGTGCTTTTAAATTGTTGATGTTTTAACTTTTCTCCTTTGCCTAGACATCACATGTGGCCGCACAAACCTGCATTGTACGGCTCACTAGGCCAATGCACTATAGGGGGTGTAGCTACCAGCCTCAGAGAGGTACATACTTAATCTGTGTCCGACATGGATGCACCCTATAGCAGTCCGGAGCACGTGTTCAATACATTGGTCAAACCATTTCCCCCTCATCAAAACGAGCCAGTCAGTCAGTCAGTCCGCCAGCCAGCCAGCCAATGTGCACACGCGTTATTAGTCGGAAGACACGATTGCCCAGCCAGGCGCGACCAAGCAACAATTCTAAATCTGAAACATGCAAGAAATCTTCTGCACGATGCTGGACTTTTCTGCACTTAGCCACATATCGCGTAGCTGTTTGGTCATTTACGGTTAGTTAGGCGCCGATTATGATGGTATTGAACATTTTTCAGTGTTTTTTTTTATTTTTTTTCTCCACTCTTCGCTTTTCATCAACATTGCTGGATGGCTAGTAGTGGAAGCGGAAAAGTTTTGAGTAGGCACAGTTCTCTCTTATCAGAAGCAGTGGAAGCAAAAAAGTGTTGTATGTACTTCCATATTGCATTGCCTGATGCAGCGTGGAAAAGCTTTCATGGTGTGGTAGCTGCTTCACAGGAATCGTGTTTCTAGTAGCAAAGTTAGGGTCTGTTGCCTGCCGTAGAAATCGCGTTTGAAAATGTAAACCATAAAGATATCTCAGTTGGACATTTTTAGGACAAACATGTGAAACTGTTTACTCAAACTAGATTGCAACAACATCTTTCTTCATGGCATAGCATCCCAACTGAGCTCACATACAACAAGAAGGTTGCATTCTGCGTTTAAGTCGTTAGTCACCAAAGGTTATATTTTCGGCAATGCAAGCCGCGTAGATATCGATCATGCAGGTTGCCAAGACATTACCATCGTATTTTGATCCCATTTTCCTACAAATGTTCAATAAGATCATTTTCAAATGAAATACGATACCTGCAAATTGTAGAATCTTGGTTAAAATTGAACCATATTTTTGAAATATTAAAAAAAATAAGCAGAAGATGTAATGTATCAGGAAAATAAGCGCGATCCCGAATATTTGCGCTTTTATTCACAATCATTATCTTCTATGAGTAAACTAAGCGAAAATTCTCCATACGTTTAGTACCTGAATCATACTTCTGTGTCTGTGCTTTTGTTTTGATTACTTAATACAGAAAACGTATTTAAGAAGATATCAAAGAAGTGTGTTTCGAATTAACCATATGCAGAAACGATTTGCTCAATCTGAAACGACTTTACCAATAGAGTCAAGAAAATGAGTATAACTACTAGTAACCACTCTGGGAACGAACACGCAAAGGAAACAAAAATAACTCTGCAATTAAAAAGCCCATATGTAGGTGAAAATTTTACCAATATGCAGCAAATTATGTCATTCGTGTGATACACGCATCAGTGACGAAGAGAGTATTTATTTTCTCTTCCAATTTCTGCGCCGGTTTAATTGTTTCAAGCAGATAAATAATGAAGCCAATTGAAGTTCCACCGGTTTTTCGTTGATTGCGATTTGAATTTACTTTTCAAGTAGGTACTTTTCAACTTGTACATGTATTATGCATAGAACCAGCATGTATCAAATCAGATCTTCAGAATGGCTTAAGAGCACCATGTGAATTAATTCCTGGAAGCACTTGTATATAGGTCAAGATTATCGAGCACATCAGGACATGTAGAACAATAGATTTCATTCAACAATACTATTATCGCCAGTTAACACGCCACGCAGCACCCACAAGATCATTTCAATAAATATAACAAATTGACATGCTAGGGCACATTAAAAACAAAACACAATCGTCATCTTTTGGCATGGGCACAAGGCTGGGCGGGCATTTTCCATTTTGGTTGGACGAGTGCATTCATTCCGCGCCAACAACGCTAGGATTGGCCTTCGTAGTGCCGAGAATAATGATGTCCATCTTTTATATTTGTTTCACGAAGAAGAAATATCCAGAAGCAACAAATCATTTAAATGGAGACAAGAACCATCTTTGCTCTAATTGCAATAAAATGCAAAAGCCAAAGTTTTCAAATGGGCTGTTGAACACATTAATATTTCCCATGACAAGCTGTTGTGTGCTATGGTGTTTTAATATGAACATACTTGAGCTGGGTGGAGAAGTTGTGTACTTACAGGGATAGAAAATGTCATTTTGTTGTTTGCCAATTTCAATATCCCTAGTAAGATTCGACGACATCAATAATTTCCCTTAACTAACCTGAACTAACTAGCATTATTAATTATTTATAAAAATCCACTCAAAATTGGAGGAACTGATAAATGTCATGACATTCTTTCCATGACATTCCAACACATTTTCATTTCATCCTGATGGCGTGACAATAAAACGTTCTAATGAATCAATCCATTTGATAACTGGTAAACTGTAGAACGGCGGTGTCACATGAACTACGAATTGTACCAAGTATATAAAAAGATGGATATATTGAAACGAATGAAACACGATATGCAGCGGTGGGCTGGGCGCGTAGGTCGTATGCCGGAGGAATTTCTTAACAAGCCTTTAGGGAAATTCTTATATTATTGTTCAAAAAAAAAAGATTTTTTCCATAAAATTCTGCCGGGATTCCTCCATAAATTTCTCCAAAGATTCCCCCGGGAAATCTACCTGCGACTCCTACAGAAATGCATTCCGTGATTCACCCAGGCATAGGCGCAGCCAGACAGGGACAGGGGGGGGGCGTGATCCCCCCACCCCATCCTTAGCCACTCGATTTTTGTTTTAATTTGAGCCAATTCGATTATCAATAATTCTGAGTTAAAAAAAATATCTCAAGAAATACAATATTCTAATAATTTAGGTTTTTCCATAATTATCCAACTTTCTTTATTCGAAAACCACAAGAAATTTTAACAAGTATTTCTCCACATAAATCTTAGCATAGAATTTTACCAAATAACAAGCTTGGTTGATTGGATAAAATTTGTAATGTTTATTCATGGAATACAAAAACAACATTCATAATTTTAAAGATATGCCGGAACCGGTTCCAGTAGGGAAAAACAAAAACTTCTGTTTTAGGGTTTGTTCCAAGAAATGCTTCAGAAATTCCTCCCACGATTGTTTGAGAAAGTTTTACAGATACATTTGCAAGGATGCATCGACGCATTCTTCCAGGATTTTTTTCCATATCTTCCATCAGTGATTCCATCATGGATTGCTGCAGAGCTTCGTTTAAGAATTTCTCTAGGGATCACTCCTGGAATATTTTTCTAGGTTCCTCCAGTGTTGTTTCGAGGATTCCTCCAGGAATTTCTCCAGGATTCCCAAAAGGAATGTCAACAGAGATCCCTTTAGGTATTTCTACAAGTGTTTCTTCCGAGATTGTTTCAGGGATTTCTTCTACAGAAGCTCAGGTAAAATATTATCTCCTGGGCGCCCATTAAAAACACCACCCCCGGCGAAGACTGGCGCTCGAGCCTAGCTATTTAGCACTGTAGTTGGAGGAAATGCCAATGCAGAACCCGTAGCTTCCGGGAAGGTAAGCCCAGCTCCCTGGGTTAGTGGGTTGGTGTCAGGCCCTGCGAGCCAGCCGTAAAACAGACTAGCACCGGAAAATCAACAAGAGAAGAATGCGAACCGATACCAATGGCGACGACCACAGCGACGAAAAGGGACTTGCGATTGGAAGCTCGGTACGTGGAACTGCAGATCTCTCAACTTCATCGGGAGCACCCGCATACTCGCCGATATACTGAAGGACCGCGGGTTCGGAATCGTAGCGCTGCAGGAGGTGTGTTGGACAGGATCTATGGTGCGAACGTTTAGAGGTAATCATACCATCTACCAGAGTTGCGGCAACACACGTGAGCTGGGAACAGCTTTTATAGTGATGGGCGACATGCAAAGGCGCGTGATCGGTTGGTGGCCGATCGACGAAAGAATGTGCAGGCTGAGGATCAAGGGCCGATTCTTCAACATTAGCATAATAAACATGCGCAGCCCTCACTCCGGAAGCACTGATGATGACAAAGACGCATTTTACGCGCAGCTCGAACGCGAGTACGACCGCTGCCCAAACCACGACGTCAAGATCATCATAGGGGATCTAAACGCTCAGGTAGGCCAGGAGGAGGAATTCAGACCGACGATTGGAAAGTTCAGCGCCCACCAGCTGACGAACGAAAATGGCCTACGCCTCATCGATTTCGCCGCCTCCAAGAACATGGCCATTCGTAGCACCTTCTTCCAGCACAGCCTCCCGTATCGTTACACCTGGAGATCACCACAACAAACGGAATCGCAAATCGACCACGTTCTGATTGATGGACGGCACTTCTCCGACATTATCGACGTCAGGACCTATCGTGGCTCTAATATCGACTCCGATCACTACCTGGTGATGGTTAAACTGCGCCCAAAACTCTCCGTTATTAACAACGTACATTACCGGCGGCCGCCCCGGTACGATCTAGAGCGACTGAAGCAACCGAATGTCGCCACCGCATACGCGCAGAATCTCGAGGCAGCGTTGCCGGACGAGGGTGTGCTCGATGCGGCCCCTCTAGAGGACTGCTGGAGTACAATCAAAGCAGCCATCAACAACGCAACTGAGAGCACTATCGGGTACGTAGAACGGAGTCGACGAAACGATTGGTTCGACGAGGAGTGCCGAGCGGTTCTGGAGGAGAAGGATGCAGCGCGGGCGGTAATGCTGCAGCATGGAACCCGACAGAATGTGGAGCGATACAGACAGAAGCGGAAGCAGCAGACCCGTCTCTTCCGGGAGAAAAAAACGCCGCCTGGAAGAAGCGGAGTGCGAGGAAATGGAACTGCTGTGCCGTTCACAGGAAACACGCAAGTTCTACCAGAAGCTCAACGCATCCCGCAAAGGCTACGTGCCGCAAGCCGAAATCTGCAGGGATAAGGACGGGAGCCTCCTGACGGACAAACGTGAGGTGATCGAAAGGTGGAAGCAGCACTTCGACGAGCACCTGAATGGCGAAGAGAATGTAGGCACGGAGGACCAAGGCAGCGGAGGAAATGACTATGTTGGTGCAGCAGAGGACGGGAACGAACCAACTCCCACGCTGAGGGAAGTTAAGGATGCCATCCACCAGCTCAAAAACAACAAAGCGGCTGGTAAGGACGGTATCGCAGCGGAACTCATCAAGATGGGCCCGGAAAAGTTGGCCACCTGTCTGCACCAGTTAGTAGTCAAGATCTGGGAAACCGAACAGCTACCAGAGGAGTGGAAGGAAGGGATAATCTGTCCCATCCACAAGAAAGGCGACAAGTTTATGTGTGAGAACTTTCGAGCGATCACCATTTTGAATGCCGCCTACAAAGTGCTATCCCAGATCATCTTCCGTCGTCTTTCACCTAAAGTAAATGAGTTCGTGGGAAGTTACCAAGCCGGTTTCATCGACGGCCGGTCGACAACGGACCAGATCTTCACCGTACGGCAAATCCTCCAGAAATGCCGTGAATACCAGGTCCCAACGCATCACCTGTTCATCGACTTCAAAGCGGCATACGACAGTATCGACCGCACAGAGCTATGGAAAATTATGGACGAGAACAGCTTTCCCGGGAAGCTGACTAGACTGATAAGAGCAACGATGGACGGTGTGCAGAACAGCGTAAGGATTTCGGGTGAACTATCCAGTTCATTTGAATCTCGACGGGGACTACGACAAGGTGATGGACTTTCCTGCCTACTATTCAACATCGCCATAGAAGGTGTTATGCGACGAGCCGGGCTCAACAGCCGGGGTACGATCTTCACGAAATCCAGCCAATTTGTATGTTTTGCGGATGACATGGATATTATTGCTAGGACATTTGGAACGGTGGCAGAACAGTACACCCGCCTGAAACGTGAAGCAGCAAAGGTCGGACTGGTGGTGAATGCGGCTAAGACAAAGTACATGCTGGTAGGTGGGACTGAGCGAGACAGGACAAGCCTTGGCAGCAATGTTACGATAGACGGGGATACTTTCGAGGTGGTAGAAGAATTCGTCTACCTCGGTTCCTTGCTAACGGCTGACAATAACGTGAGCCGTGAAATACGAAGGCGCATCATCAGTGGAAGTCGTGCCTATTATGGGCTCCAGAAGAAACTGCGGTCAAAAAAGATTCACCCCCGCACCAAATGTACCATGTACAAGACGTTAATAAGACCGGTGGTTCTCTACGGGCACGAGACGTGGACGATGCTCGAGGAGGACATGCAAGCACTCGGAGTTTTCGAGCGACGGGTGCTAAAGACGATCTTCGGCGGCGTGCAGGAGAACGGTGTGTGGCGGAGAAGGATGAACCACGAGCTCGCTGCACTTTATGGCGAACCCAGCATCCAGAAGGTAGCCAAAGCCGGAAGGATAAGGTGGGCAGAGCATGTTGCAAGAACGCCGGACAACAACCCTGCAAAGTTGGTGTTTGCTAACCATCCGGTTGGTACAAGAAGGCGTGGAGCGCAGAGAGCACGATGGGCGGACCAGGTGGAGCGTGATCTGGCGAGTGTTGGGCGTGACCGACGTTGGAGAGCTGCAGCTGCAAATCGAGTATTATGGCGGCAAATTGTTGATTCAGTATTATCATGAATTTGATGTTAACTAAATAAATGAATGAATGAATTCTACAGAATTTTACTAGAGATGACTCCAATAATTCATTCTGGAATGATTCGAAGTATTTCTGCAGGAATATCTCCCAAGAATCCTTTCAGAAAATTCTACCGGAGATCATCCAAAAGTTAATCCAGGAAAACCTTAAAATTTCTGTACACAATTTTTTGGGAGTCCATCTAAAGATTCCTGTAATTATTCGGCAAGAAATTATTACAGACATAAATTCCTTCAGACTTTTTCTTGGTAGTTCTACAGAAATTCTTTCAGGAATTTGTTAAGAAAGCTTTCCTGGTATTTCCTAAGGAATTCCTCATGGGATTGCTTCCGGGATTCCTTATGTGGTTTATTTAGGAATTACTCCTGGTTTTTATCCAAAATTCACCCGGGATTTTTTTCAGGAACAACTCCAGGGAATGTTTAAAAAAAAATCCTCCAAGGAACACTTTATTCAGGAATTCCTTCTTGATTCTTTCAGGAATTCCTCAAGGAATTGATCTTGTACTTCCTCCAGGAAATGTTCAGGGATTCCCTGAGGTATTCCCTTTGATATTTTTTCTTCAGGAATTTATTCAAGAACTGCTACAGGGATTGCTGCAGAGATTCCTCCAGGAAATCCCCTAAGAATACCTCTAGAAACTGCTATTTAGTATTTCTCCAGCAATTCCTCCAGAAATTTCTCAAGAATTTTTTTCAGAAATTTCTAAAAGGATTTCTCCTAAAATTTCTCTAAGGATTCCTGCAGGGATCCTTTCAGGGATTCCTCCAGCAATTCCCACAGGAACATCTACAGGAATTCCTCCAGGATCTAACACAGGAATTTCTTCAGGAACTTCTCCAGAAATTACACTAGGTTTTTTTCAAGAATTCCTCCAGTAATTTCTCCAAGAATTGATCCACGACATCTATCATAAATTATGTAAGCAATTCCTTCATGAATTCCTCCGAGAAATCCTCTAGGGATTCCTTCAGAAATTCTTCCAGGCATTTCTTCCGGAATACCTCCAGGAATATTTCCAGAGCTTCCTCCAGGCATTTCTCCAGAGATTCCTCCAGGAATTACTTCAGGAGTTCCTCAAGGGATTTTTCCGGAATTTTCCCAGGGATTCCTTCAGGAAATCTTTCGAAGATTCCTCCAGAAAATATTTCAGGAATTCCTGCAAGGATTCTTCCAGGAAATCCTCCTGGTATTTATCACAGGATTTTTTTAGAATTTTCTCCAAAATTCCTCTGGAGATTTCTCCAGGAATTCCTGAACTAACCTAGAGTTTCTTTTAGGAATTCTCCCAGGTATTTCTCCAGGAATTGTTCCAGGGCATCCTTCAGAAATTATATCAGCAATTCCTCTAGGAATTTCTCCGGGAAATCCTCTAGGGATTTCTTCAAAAATTCTTCAGGAATACTTTCATGATTTTTTAAAGTTTCCTCCGGGCATTCATCTTGGGAATTTTCTAGGAATTACTTCACGAATTCCTCCAGGTATTTCTTCAGAGATTTTCCCAGTAATTCCTCCAGAAAATCCTTCGAAGATCCCTCCAAGAAATCCTCCAGGAATTCATCTAAGGATTCCTTCAGGAATTCTCCCAGGGATTACTCCAATAATTTATCCAGGAAATACTCCAGGAATTTATCCAGAAGTTCCTCCACGCATTCCTTCTCTCTAGAGATTTTGCCAGGAATTGCTTCGGGGATTTCTTCAAGAATTCTCTAGGATTTCTCCTAGGAATTTCTCAAGAGTTTTCATCAACAATTTCTCTAGGGATTCCTCCCAGAACTCATCCAGGAGTTTCTTCAGGCATTCTTTCAGAAATTTCTCCAGGGATTTCTACGGGAATTCCACCGGGAACTCTTTCAGGAATTTTGCAGAATTACCTCCAGGCATTCCTGTAGGAATTTCTTCAGGGATTTATCCAGGAATTTTTCCTGGGATTGTTCCAGGGAATTTTTCCAACGATTGCTTCAGGAATTCCTCAAGTGATTTCTTCAGATATTACTTTCAGGTTCTCAACAAAAATTCATTAAGGAGTTGCATCAGAAAATTCAATTGAATTGAAATCCTTCAATCATCTTTTTCAGGAATGTACCCATGAATTTCTCTAGGATTACCTAAAGATTTGTTTTGAATTACTTCAAGAATTTCTAAAGGTATTCCTTCATCGAATTTTATTGGGAGATACATGCAGGAACCAGGAAATTATCCAGAGATTCTTTCAGGAATCCCTCTAGCAGTTTCTTCAGAAGCTAATTCAGAGATTCCATCAGGTATTCTCACAATAAACGAGACAACAAGTCCTCCGGGGATTCTTCCAAGCAACACGCATGTCACAAAACAGTTACGGCAGCCCAGGTTTTGGTTGCGCAGAAATAACTGTGACTTGCTTTAAGGACAGACTTGTTAGAATACCAAAACGGCCGCCACAATGGCCGACTTTGGCACCTACTCACGATTTCGAGGGCACAAATCTCTTCGTAAACAAAGCCAGCGCACCTGATCTTCTTATTTTAAGCTTCTTACAAGTGAGCAAGAACAGAATAATAAAATGCACTGTTGTGTGAAGCTTGCTTCATGAGATTTGTGCGTTTGAATTTCTGATGCGCTGTTGAAGCGGGATTTCAAGACGTTTGTCCTTAACCCTCATATGATGTTAGTGGGCGAAAACGACGTCAAAGGGGGCGAAAATTTAAAAATTTGAAATTGGTGGGCGAAAAATACATCAAGGGGGCGATTTTTCACAAATCATTTTATTTAGATCTTGGAAACGAATGCCAGCTTATTTGGTAAAATGTCTTTAATAAAATATAATAATAATAATAATAATAATTTTATTTTGAGTGATTTTGGTTATTTTTTGAGAGTTTTACTTTTTTTTTTGTCAAGACGGGTGTTTTGTTAATAGAATTGTCTAAAACTTGGTCGAATAATTTGGCACGAGTGGGAAAAATTTTATGTCAATTTGGGATTCAATAGGCTTAATATATCACCCCATGACGAATAGAACACAGTTACCAAAAAATACAATAAGTTTCCCTTCACGGGGTTTTATTTATTTTCAGATATATTCATTTTAAAAACAAAATCTCAACTCAAGTGCAACCATTTCGGAGAAATATTGATTATTTGATCATGTGCTTTTTCTAAGTCATCAGCCATTAAGTGAAAGCTCCTCAGTTCTTTTCTGAAATAACATTTTTTAACACAGCAATGCATTCTTTAGTTGTGAATAATTTGAAAAGATCACAGTTTAACATTGCGAATTATAAAAAAAAACCTCTGATTTGAAATAATAAATCTACTTAATGTACTTAATACTCGAATACATATTTAAAATTTTAACATTTATGTAAAAGGTAAACATTTTACACTTTTTGACATCTGTTATTTAAAAAACGAAGTAACTAAAGAAAATATACTTGTTGATGATTACATGTTTGCAACAATATGATTTCATACATTCCTCATGTTTCAAGAAATACGAAACTTATCTGTCCTTGATTCGTCTCAGGTGTGAATTCAAAACGCTTTTTAATGCTTTTATATATTTCAATATATAGGAAAGCTCTGAAAGTATTTTGAATTTACCAGAGTTTTTCACGCTTCCTGTATTTTCGGATTTTCTGAGAGAATTTTGAATAAAATTTGGGATTTAAACATTTTATTTCATTTTATTCTTTCCTATTTTTGATTTTACAAATATGTATCTCGTAATTCAAAGATGACATTACGCCTGCATATTTAGTAAAATTGCTGAAATTTGTCAAACTACTTGGAAGGTTTTTGTTTACTTTATTTATATTTATTACGGAATGATCTAATTTTCGGTTAAGTTTCAATCTTCGTCAAACTTTTGAAATATCTGCGAGAAAACCAAGACGTCTTTCAAAGCTGAATCCTTAAACCCTACTTTTAATCTTCCTTCTTCGATATTTGAAAATAAGTGCATTTAGAAGTCACATGTCCTTAAAATTCTCCAAAAATATGATTTACGATTTTATATTATAAACTAGCTGTCCCGGCAAATGTCGTACTGCCTGCCTACTATGTTTTTTGACATGCAGCTCAAATGCAGGCAAATTTCCCGATAAATGGAATTCCAAATTTTCCCGATTTTGTTACTTTCCCGTTAGATTTTACCATTTATTTTTTCGCACGAACACGTCGGAACCCTGCACGAATGCAACACTGAATGAATGGTGTCGATCCGTTGGCCCGTTCCCGAGCCTATTCGTGACATACAAACATCATTCCATTTTTATTTATATAGATATGTATAGATTTAAACTGGAAGTTGAATGAAAATATAATAAAATTTGTTGGTGCGTCAAAACATTTTCAAAAAATAAAAAAAAATGCAGTGAAAATAAGTTGTTCCAGTAACCTACAAAATAGGCAGAATTTGTAGATTTTAATGCAATTCCAAAATTACGAATCTCATTTCAAAGAATGCAAACTTAGGGGGGCGAAAATATCTTTCAATAGTTTCAAGATGGCGATTGCTCCGACAAGTTTGGGGACCATTGATCTAGGTGCACCACGATAGCGTCGTGCACGCTCAGCGAGCCTGTCTGGATCATATTGACCCCAACATCCTACTAGGGTTAAACATATAAGTACTTTTATGCTAAAAGTGTTTTCAGGCATTTCTCCAGGGAATCCTTCAGGAATTCACCTAGGAAAGACTCATTCCGAATTCTTCCAGGGATCCCTCCCGGAATTTCTTTGGGAAATGCATCAGAAATCCCTCTAAGAATTCCCATTAAAATTCTTCCGGATATTTCGTTTTGAATTAATTCTAGGATTTTTCCAAAAATTCCATTATTTGAGAGTTTTCCGGATATACCTGCCGAAAATTCGTCAAGTATTTCACCAGGCATTCCCTTCAGGAATTCTCACAGGGTATCTCGAGGTTCTCATTCAGTGGTAGTTTCAGGGCTTTTACGAGAATACCTTCAAAAATTCTTCCAAGAATTCTTCGAGGAATACGTCAATTGACATTGTTCGAGGAATACGCCAATTTGACATTTCTATGCTAGTAAGCACGGTTGCAAAAAATCCGACGCATCCAACGAACGTGAGTTTTTGTTTTTTTCTTTTCACCACACCGCTTCTGACGTTGAAGCCCCTGTCATTCACGGACGCAAGTAAAAAGAGAATAAAAATTCTCTCGTCCCTCACATTGGGGAGACGGCGAGGTTCAAAAGCAAAATTTTTCCTGTGACCGGCACTCAAACGAAAAAAATCACCACGCGTGCTTATGGGCTAGTCACATTCATACGGCCGGTGTTGACATGAAGCATCTATCAGCGCAGAACGTGTGTTGATGTTGGTGCAGTCACAACAAAGTAGATGAGTTTTTCTGTGTGAACTTTCAAGTATCTCACAGCGGAGCTGAAAATCAATGCCAACAGCATTCAGTTCAGCGCTATTTCATTCAATTGAGTGAGATTTTTTCAACCCTGCTAGTAAACATAGACAAACTGGATGATTAATTGCAGAAAGAACTACAGTCAGTCATGATATCAAGATATTATGCAGACTTTTTCAAAAAATCTTTGAACGGGTTTCCATTACGCTCTACTGGAAAAAAAGTTAAAGGAAATCATGATGGAAATTCTGGGTTAGTCCTCAAAAGAGTTCATAATTTCCTAACGAGTTCAGCTATTATTCCTTAAGAATGTTTCAAAGATAAGAATGAAAAAAAAATCGGAGATGAACTAATGCACAAATAAATAAAAATCTAAAATCTTCTAGAATTCGTCTATCGCTACCAGCATCACGTTGATTTTTGTAGAACAGGCGAGCGTTTTTCAACGTATTGTACAAAATACATTTAAGGGTTAAATAATGCTTTTAGAATATAATGTTAACATATTCAATTTCATAGTTTTGTGTTTAGTTATAAAAGCTAGTAGGTATAAATTTGCTAAAGGTGCTTGTCCCTAATCCTCCCCCTGACCGAAAAGCTGGCTACGCCCTTGCTGACCCAGGAAGTCCTTTTAGAATTCCTTGAGAAATTTCTGATGCTTCCTTCAGGAAGTCCTGCTGGGATTCCTATAATAATTTATCCTGTGTTTATTCCAGGTATTTTTCCAGGATTCGTCCAGGAATTCCTCTTTGGATTCCTTCAAAACATGCACCTGGTATTCCTCCAGATACTTCTAATGTAATTTCTAAGAAGTTTTTAATGAGTCCGGCAGACCGTGAAAGGTTTCAGGCCATTCGGCCGAATGGTCAGTAGGCCGAATTGTCATTGGAACTTATTTTTGCCGTTACGTCCCAACTGGGATAAAACCTGCTTCTTAGGTCAGCAGTGTTTTATGAGCACTTCCACAGTTATTAACTGAGAACTTCCGCTGCCAATGACCATGTTGCATGTGACGTGTGGCTGGCACGAAGATACATTATAGCCAAGGAAGTCAAGGAAATTTCCTTTACGAAAAATTCCCGGACCGACCGGGAATTGAACCCGTCACCCTCAGCATGAATTTTTCCTTCTTTTGAACATAGGTCGTTCCTTTTAGTAGCACTGCCAAAATAGTTTTTGGTGCTGAAACTGCTGATCTCTCTCTCTTCTTGGCGTAACGTCCTCGCTGGGACAAAGCCTGCTTCTCAGCTTAGTGTTCTATGAGCACTTCCACAGTTATTAACTGAGAGCTTCCTCTGCCAATGACCATTTTGCATGTGTATATCGTGTGGCAGGCACGAAGATACTCTATGCCCAAGGAAGTCAAGGAAATTTCCTTTACGAAAAGATCCTGGACCGACCGGGAATCGAACCCGTCACCCTCAGCATGGTCATGCTGAATACCCGTGCGTTTACCGCCTCGGCTATATGGGCCCTGCTGATATTTAAACCATAAATTATTCCTCCTTTTAAACATCGGCTATTCTTTCTAGTTTCATTGTTAAAATGCTTTTTGGCAATAATTGTTGAAAAAGGTAAAACAACAGATCCGTTTCTAGTTTCATAACTGCTGGATTGCAATTCATCCTGATGATCATTCGGCCAAGTGACCACTCCCAGACAACCAGTAATCGTATAAGATGTTGCATAAGATGATAAAGTGGAGGCCATATGCGTGCATGCCTCTAATTGGGCGCATGTAAAATGTACGCATATCGCCTCCACTTTATCATCTTATGCAACATCTTATACGATCTCTGGTTGACTGGGACTCGGCCTAATGACCTTCGGCCTATTGGCCTTCGGACTAATGGCCTTCGCCCTGATGGCCTTCGCCCTGATGGCCTTCGCCCTGATGGCCTTCGCCCTGGTGGCCTTCGGCCTAATGACGCTGCATCGTTAACGATAATCCACGGGTTCCCAATCGGTGGTCCGCGGCCCCCTGGAGGGCCGTGAAACCAGCCCAGGGGGGCCGCGATGTTACCAAAAAAATGTTAAAATTTTATTCTATTCTGTGCAAGTTATACAAATGTCTAATTTTGAATACCGCTACCCCCAAAAACCACAATTTGAGGAACAAATTTTCAGTATAAAACGACTGCGCCGCTATTTTTCAGCTATGACTCAGATTGAATGTACATGACATCATTATTTACGAAATGTGAGAGTCGAATAAAAAAAAGGTATGACTGATCGTCGAAAATCCCTCCCACAGTAAATTTCTGGCTACGTCACTGTACCCAAAAAACTCGGATTCGTTAATTTAATTCATATTTTTTTTCTAAAAATTTTCATTTGGGACCCAGATGTTTTGACAATTTTCAAAGCGGATCGCCACCTCAAAAAGGTTGGGAACCCCTGCGATAAATAGTTTGTCATTGATGTCAAAGCCATTATCGAATATTCGAAAGAAGTTTTCTCATTTAAAACGGAGCTATTTTGTCGTGTTAGCTTGTAGTTTCTCTCAAGTAGAGTCATCATTTTACGCATCTCTCCGCTTGTTTACTACAGCTGGACTTGCCTTTCATTCCATTTTTACCGTCTAATTGCCCCACACTCCCGCTTTTGTGCGGTATTATTGACCGTGTAATTAATTAATTAATCAGTACAATATATGATTTTTTTTATTGTATTCACTTGCCACTCGCGTCTTGGGGTCTTAGTTGAGCACCTACTTTTCCGAACTGCCCGTGACCATTGGACACCTGAGAGTGTGCAGGCGCGACGGCGGCGGCAGCGCAAGCGAAAGGCGTTCACCATCGCCCTAATAATTTGCTCCCCCTCGTGTACGTGTTCGCTGTAAACGTAGAGCTGGCTAACTAGCTCTAGGGTGCCATACGAATAATCAAGCCTCGGGAGACTATATTAAGAAGCACGGAAACGTGTTTAAACGGAGGAGACCCGACCATCATCGCTCATATACACCTGCGGAATGGACGGTCCGTTACGCTCGGTGAGTACCCATATCAACACCAGTTTCTGAATTTCGTTAAATTTCTTTCTGTGCTTGTTTGCACAGCACCTGGGCTTCCCGAAAGCTAGACATCTTTGGTCAATGTGTTTTGACGGTTTTCGTAAAGTGAAAAATAAGCAACTACAGATCTGGTCATATTTGAGAGCCAGTATCAAACGGTAAATTTCACTTTTTATTCAAATTTAGTTGATATTATTTTGTATAGGGCTAACAATTTAATATAGGCATTTGTTCAAGACAACTATGCCCAGAGGCTTTTCTTCACGTTAAATTTTATCATGCAAGAGTCAATAAGAAAAATTGAAGCAATATAAATACATAATATAAAAAAAATCACAAACATTTTATTCCTTCAATGTAGGATAATGTATGGCATTTGGCTCTTGGAGATCTGTAGACCAAATGTGTGCCGTTTGAATACTGGACACATGTGCAAAACTGTTCGTTAGAAGTTTACAAGCCGGTTCCATCGACGTCAGGTCAAAAACAAACCAAGTCTTCACCGTACGATAAATCCTCCAGAACTGCCGCAAATAGGTCCTAAAATAGCAGCAGCAGCAGGTAATTCACACCTTGATTTCCTTGGGCATAGAGTATCTTCGGTCATTGGCAGAGGAAGCTCTCAGTTAATGACAATAAAAATGCTCATAGAACACTAGACTGTGAAGCTGGCTTTGGCCCAGTGAGAATGTTACGCTGTCAAGAGGGAAGAGGAGGATTAGGTCCTAACGACCTAAGACGACAGTACGGTAGTATCTCACGCACAGAGCTATGGAAAATCATGGACTCAAACGACCTTACCAGGAAGCAAACCATCTGATTCAAGCAAGAAAATGGAGTGTGCGTGGTGACGAAGGATGCATCACGAGACCGCTGCACTTCACAGCGAGCCCCACATTCTGAAAGCGGCTAAAGTTGGAGGGATGCGGTGGGCAGAGCCTGGGCGGACCGGGTGGAGGATGATGTGATCGGGAATCTGCAGTTGCAAACCGAGTTTTATAGCGGCTAATTGTTAACATTCTGATTTCTGCAAGATTAAGGAGATTCGGCTCAAGTAGGAAGTCTGCTGAAAAACTTCAATTATCTGAAAAGCGAAAGTAGAGCAAATATATTAACAATAAACTCAACGGCAACAGACCCGGCAACGAATTTATCGAATTTTGGAAAGTGAGATCATTGAATGAAGTTGCATGTGTTGAGCTCCTGGCTTGAAACTGCATAACTTCGGCGTGAATGTGGCAGCTAAACAGGCACGGTAAAGACTGACACAGCGAATCGAACCTCTTGTAAGGTCCCTCAGGTCCCTGCCATGCAACTCCGATCCATATACTTCCTAGTTAGAACCGGTCGAAATACGAGCAACCTTAGGGAAGATCGGGTAACCAACCAACTTTGTTCGTATGCTGATGGGGGGAGGGGGTTTGTTTCAACAAATTTACTGAGTCTTTCCGGACAGTAAATCTGGGGGTTCAAAGCCCTTCAAACGGGCCGAATAAATAATACCGTTCGACAAAAAAAAAAAAAAACTTTTGCCGTGATCAGAGACCCCAAAGCGCATGGAAAATGTAGAAAAATGCCATTTTCAAATCTGTTGGAGCACCCCTAGAAACTTTTTGAGATGAGTTTGAATTTGATTCATTTTGAGCTTTAGAAATCATCATAAACACTTTTGAAATACAATATCTTTGGAATGCAATTTTGTGCACCGCTGAAATTTTCACAGATCTGAAAAGTAAGTTTGATAAATAACTAGTCAAAATTTCAGCCTATTACGACATTCCATTTCATTGATGCGTATCCGGGAAGAATCAAATATGACTTATATAATACAAATCCTTGAAGTTTTCTCTTAATTCAATCACAAAAAGCAAGCCCCTATCCTTATCTAATCATAACAAAATAACTATTTTACTTTGATTTGACTTCGAAATGCTACACTTATAATCTAAATAATTGAATTCAAATTACTAACGTGGTAAGCCTGTATAAAAATAAAAAGAAAATCTAATACATTTATATTTTGCGATCAGTACAAAAAAAATCGTTTCCAGCGTGTTCGTGGGTTGTCTACATATATTCACTTAATGTTTCGAAGAACCTCCTAGCCATACGAAGGTGGTAAAATTGATAACTTTATTGAATAAAACAAACCTATTTCAATACAATGAATTGAAGCTGGCATTGCGCAGAAAACATGGTTTAAGTTCACGACTGTTCAAAACAGTACAACCCCAAAAAAAAAAAAAATGCAAGCCAAAAATTAGAACATTCTCCATTTACTATTAGTAATCGCACAAGCACTGTTGTTTTCATCACATTTTAGTTACTTTCACAATACATAATGTATATGTTGGGGCCAGGGCCGGATTTACAAATGTGGGGGCCCGGGGCCACAGTGTTGCGGGGGCCTTTAATATAGAGGATATATTTTTGCCGATATACCGTGCGAGCACCATATTATAGACAGCTCCATATTCTGAACAGTCGGCTAACGCAAAATAGATTTTCCTTTTATGAAACATACATTGAATCAAGAGTTGAGGTGTTAATTTTATTAAGCCCCTCTATTATCCAATCGTTACAAAAACATATCGTTTTTGAATGAACTGTGAACGTAGAGAATGTGTTTGTATAGAGTAAGTAACACTATGTGTTCAGAATTAGGACCATGGCTTCTTATGGTGTCCATAATTAGGAACACGTCGTCCACAAACAAAAATATGTCTAGATCAGAGGCTGGAAGTTATTATGAGATTTAATTTAAGGACTGTTCAATTTATAAAACGGACAACTTTACAAGGCTATAAAAAGAAGACGCGTAGTTCAAATTTAACCACCCTTGATTCGTTGTTTAGTGCATCATCTTTCATTATAGTAATAATTTTTAAATCGAATAAAAATAGTTTTATTTTAAAGAAAATCGGTCAGGTGTTAAATAAGGCAAATTTTTCGATTTCTGAAAATTGAAAATATATATAAAATTACAGTTCACAAATGGTTTATCATTTTTAATACCAGAAAAGTATATGCCATGCTACAGCAGCATGAGTAATAAACATTCTGGCAAAATTTAAACTCAATTGGAAAATTAAGTGTTGAGATATTAAAGTCTAAAGTGAGATTCGGTTTTTTGAATAAAATTCAATTGTAAAGCAAAAAGGGCATGAAAAAAGTTAAATAATCAATTTTTTTATGCATTCAGTCGAAAGTGAAAATAATGTGGTTTGAAATGCAGAAAACTGCTTCTTAATAGCATTGCTGGTTCGGTTACTGTGCGCCATTACAGACACAGTAATTAATACAGTTTCGTTATTTGAAGGTTCTTCCAAATAACAATGCAATCAAAAGCAAATTTTGCAAAACAATAATGTTGCAAATAAAAACTTTGCTTCCGATTATTATTAAATAAGGTGTACAATAATATAGGACTTACTTTGTTGCTAATAAATAATAACAAGATTCGCTAGAGTCGAATATCTGCATCAATGGAACAAAAAGTATGAATTTTTTAATATGACCATCTTCATGAAAATGTTAAGCGGTAAACCCGGACAAACTTTTAGCCAATTTCGCCACAAGTTTCTTCTAAAATTTTCTCAAGAAATCTATTGCATTTATCAGGAGTTCTCTATGGATCCAGCCTTATTTCAGTAAGCAAATTTCCTAATTAAAAAAAAAAACTGAAACTCTTTAAAATAACCATCCTTACATATATGCTAGATTTCATCTAAAAAATGTTTCAACAGTTTGAGTATTCTCCGATTTGAGTAAATCGTCAGGTGCCTAAGTGAAATCAAACTGAAGAATTCTAAAAATACTTCTAAATTTCTAAATAAAATCCTTTAAGGCAAAACTGGAAGCATTTCCTCATTTTTTGGCTTTTGATTTTTGATTAAATAACGAAGCAATATTTTCAAAATCGGTTTTCGTACACATGAGTATGGATCAGGGTATTTTCTGATTTTTTTTTTTAGGTGGCAAATATTTTCCATTTTTGCAGAAACCATTTTTTTGTCAAATTTTGTTCAAAAATGGTTTCTGCAAAAACGAAAAACATTTTCCACCACAAAAAACAAATCAGAAGATACCCTGATCCATACTCTCCATGTATACGAACACCAATTTTGCAAATATTGCTTCGTTATTTGATAAAAAATCAAAACCCAAAAAGTGAGGAAATGCTTCCAGTTTCGCCTTAACCCTTTATATTATGGAAATTATTATAAACATGATTACATGCACAAAACAATTTTTGTTCGAAACAAACTCTCAAAAATCTAGGTGGCAATATAGTTGCCACTGCCCATTTAGGCCACCAGCGCTGGTGGCAATATTCTTGCCACTGCCACAAATTCAGCCATTTTTTGAGACTACAAATGGCTCCCAAATTGTTGTTTAAGCTTTGTTTAGTACCAAGAAAATAGCAGGTGTTGTTAGTAATCCAAATTTTGCGTAAACCAAAAAAAGAAGTTCGAAATAATTTGATATAAAACAGAAAAAATTAAAACAGTAGGTGGCAATATAGTTTCCACTGCCTTGTAAAGAATTAATTCTTCCAAGAGTTCTATAGAAAATTCATCAAAATGTTTCCAAAAACTCTAGGCAGAAAAAAAATGAAAATTCAGCGGGAATTTTTGACTCTGCTACTCATAGAGTTTGGAGTTGCTCTGGAATTCAGTCGAAGATTTTTTCAGGATTTTCGGTATTTTTGCTACAGCAATTGCAAAAAAAAGTTTTGGAGGCAAAATTTACAATTTTATGAATATCTGGACAAGTAGGGTCTTGTACCATTTGGGCAGGTGTACCTATTTTGGGCACTTGCCGCTATAACTAAGTCAATTTCAAACCGATTGATTTAAAAGACACTACACCACCGCCTTCGGCCAGAGGCCGCACAGACTGGACATTACTAACATTAGACAACGGACAACACATATAACACCCAGTGGCCCAGTGGAGAATTTTTCGTTTGACGAAAAGTTCTCCCCTACTGGAGTGGGAATCGAACCCACACTCCGAGGCTTACAAGACACCTAAACGACTGACGCCGCTAACCGCTCGGCCACGAAGCCCACATTTGAAATTTTGTATAGAGTTAGGCACGTACAGTATCTAACGCTGTACAAAAATTCAAATCAATCGGTTTGAAATTGACTTAGTTATAGCGGCAAGTGCCCAAAATAGGTACACCTGCCGAAATGGTACAATACCCTAATTGCAATCTTTCTCAAAATAATACCAGTGTATCACATACTCTGGCCAGTAGACAGTTATTTAAAGTTCTTATGATAAAAAGCAAATCTAGAGAAGTTTCTTTCATTATTTTTAATCTTGCTTCACATTTTTTCGTGAAGTGAAAATTTGTGGGGGCCCCTGAAATGTGGGAGCCCGGGGCCCTGACCCCCCCCGGCACCCCCCCTTAAATCCGGCACTGCCCATAAGGATGAAGTAAACAGGGAGTGAAAACCGCGGCTGTATACCTTTCGAAAGCGATAGGCCGCGTGCACTTTTGTGCAAATCCCTCAATATTTTGATTTGTTTTGTTGTGAGGTGCCGAGAACTGAAGCGGGCGCTGAAGTAGTTCGAAATCCTACCAGGTCCCACACTGTTCATTGACTTAAAGGCGGCATATGACAGTATCTACAGCTGAGAGCTATGGAAAATCATGGACGAGAATGGCATCTTTGAGAAGCTCACTACCCAAGTAACACAGAAAACAAAATCAACGTTAATAAAGATGTTTTTTAAACGTCATATATGAGTTTCAGAATACATCTTGTGTTATTATTAAGCTCTAATTATGTTTATGATTTATAAACAATACAAAACAAATGTTCTTCGCTCATCAGTTTCATTATGTATAACATGTAATAATTATACTATAATCTAACATTATTAGAACATCAAAAAACAAAACAAGTTTTTCTTCTGACATTCAACGAACACAACTTTCGGTACGCTCAGCTCTCTGTTCCAAAAGGCCAGAAAAGCAGTGCTATTCATCTGCATCATCTGAGACCATCGCACTACAGCAAACTATTTGGCTTCGACTGTCATAAATATTGATATTGGTTTTTGACTTGAAATGAAACCAAATGTAGAACTAGCAATGACACCGCCCTGTAGTGCACATTTACATCCACCGATCTCCGTAAATTCGGTCAGCATGCAGCTGCTCTATCTCCATTCTGGGCGTCCTTATGCTGCTAGCCAATTTCCTTACCATTATCTTACTTTGCATTCATTGGTGAAGTATTCTCCGATTATTCCGACAGCGATGCTCAGGAAAATCGTCACCGATCATGCAGCATGCATTAGAAGCCCACGAAAACTGTAAAAAAAACCGACGAGATTTTTGACAAAAAAGTAAATAACACAATTCTTGGCAATAATACTTTGACATTTGACAGATCTAGCCTCACCAAAGAATAAGTTATAATGAGCCTCTGCACGAATCTGGCGTACTGCTCACTCTGACAGAAAACTTGAAAACAGTTCGCACAGTAAAAGTCAAATATGACTTTTACTGTGCGCGCTGTTTTCAAATTTTCTGTAGGAGTAAGCAGGACAGGGCAAATTCGTGCAGAGGCTCATATAGTTATTTGAATGTTGTAATGATGGTCCCAAATCAAAAGTTCGTATTTTGATGTGCGTATGTTTTAGAAATGTTTTTTAGACATATAATGATTGAACATGTAATGCACAACTAAAGTTTTTCGATGGATTGCAGTCATAACGCATTTTCAACGTTATTTCAACTTAATTTCTAATCAAAGTATGTTGACATAGATAAATCATTCAGTAAAATTCTTCGCGTTACAGTACCGTTCACAAACATTAACACGATTTTGATTTTAGGCGGACGCATCTATTGCGTTAAAACAGGATTTGCAAACTGAATATTAATAATGGAATAATGGAATTTTATTGGAGGCAATATTAGTAATAATGTTTTCAACTTGGGTCGCACATTAACTTGAAATTGTGAATAGAACAGTTTATAACACTTTGAACGGTACTGTAACTATTCCAGATCAGCTGCCATATTGCTTTTTCAGGAAGGTTTACAATCCATCCTCACAAAGAGGTATTATTTGGTTGATGTGGCGTTATCAATTCAAATCACTGGTGCTGAATTCATGGGTGAGTAAAAACGGTGGTTTCACGATAAATTTTAAATCGCAAGCAAAACATCACTGTCATTACTGAGTTACACCCATTTCAGAATTAGTTATCTTATTAGTTTTTAAAAGATGAAAAAGAAGTGTAATAACAATCTGTTTATTTTTTCCTGGCAGTTTTTTGATTCACATTTGTTTTTCTTCTCAGTTGGTTATAAAAGTTAGTTATGTCACTTAAAATGAGCTTAATCTCAACATCTGCATATGGTATATAATATAAGTGTATTCTTCAAGTTATATCACTTGAAATCAGCTTAATTTCAACTAATAAATACAATTGCATTATAAATGAATTTTGCAAGTTTGATTACTGCCAAATTATTTAATTATAACTAATAACTACTCAAGTGTCCAATTTCACGTACTGAGGACGTCTTTTTCAGTACTATAAGAGTATTCGAATACATCTTATGGAACATGTAAGATGTTTTGTAAGCCGCCATTTTTTGCGCTGTTTTGATGATATAGGTGTTCAATTTCAAGTCAATTAAAAAAGAAAAATACTTCTGAATAAGTTGTAGAAGTGTCTTTTTAACTGTTATGTAACAAACGGTGTTACTTGGGTAGATTGATTAATGGAAGATGGAAGGTGCAAAAAACTGTGAAAAATCCACAACAAAGATTAACAACGTGGTTTATGGGCAGCTCTATATCCGTGATCAAAAATCAAGGATCAAAATTGACTGAGTTATAGCCAAAAAAACGGCCACATGAAAAAAAAATCGGGTGTACTTCAAACATCATAATACTTTCCTAACGTTCAACACCTTTGTAGCATGTAAAATTTCTTCATATTGAAGAAATGGCTACGTATTCCCATACCTACATTCATATAACTGGTGTTCATGATACCTTAAAGTGATCGATTTTCAGGTGTCCTCTCTTTAATGATGGAGTACGTAGGTACAAGATTGAAAAAGTTGATGAGAGTCTAGTGAAAGCAGTTAACGGGCGAGATCCCGGTCAAACTTCTTAAGCGTTAAAACGAGCAGATGTATCAATTAATTCATCATATTGGTATTAAGATATGAGAGGACGAAGAATTGACCATCGACTGGTTGCATGGCTTCAAATGCCCAATCTACGAGAAAAGGCATACACAAGAGTACCTAATTAAAGAGATATTGCGTTTTTGAATTCAGTAGTCTGTTTAACAGACTGAGACCTCTTAAGGAGTTCGTCGTCGTCAAATATCCGGCTTGTTTTCGTTTGGGAACGTTCAGACTCACCATCTGTTCATTGGAGCAGCGTACAATGCAGATATGAGCTTTGGCGCATAATGTCGGAAAATGGTTCTTCGGTGGACCTAATTAGGCGCACAATGCTGGATGGATTAAAATCTAATGTTGATATTGCCGGCAAACCATTTACGTGCTAAACTACGTAGACTCATTTTTGGCAATCTCAGACCCCCTCATCCCCGTGTAGACTTTTATACATACCAAAATTTCGAAATTTCTATGGACCGTACACTTTGGCCAAAAGCTCCTCCCCCCTACCGCCCCTCAGAGTATACATAGTTTATGGACAGGCCCTTATCTCGTTCAAATTTATTGTTCAACATAGCACTTGAAGGAGCGATTAGGAGGTCTGACGTACTGAGGAATGGCTCTATCATCACATAGTTCCACACGCTTTTTTGTTTTGCGGACGATATTGGTCTCATCAGCATCGAGCGTGGGCAGTGGAGGAAGCTTATACTCCTCTGAAGATGGAAACAGCGAGGATACGCATAACTCTAACTAAATGAAGTATATTATACCAGGTAGACACAGACGCAGTCCTACTAGTGTTGGTGCTGTGGTGGCGATGGGGATGTATTAGAAGTTGTTGTAGAATTTGTTTATTTTTGAGCATTTGTGATAATGACGTTAAAGGAAGCAGACCAAGAAGCTTTAGGAGCTTTTAAGCGCGAAAAGCTGCGAAAATTTTCGGTGGGAAACAAGAAAATCCCAAGTAACATTTTTAAGGCCAATTAGTCTAGTAGAGGTTTTGAGAACCGTCATAAAATTTGATACATTTCATTTTTGTTTTATTATGGTTCAAAGAACCACTTCTAGCCTATTTGACTAAACAATGTTACGTGGGAATGGTTTGTGACACAGTCGCATAAATCTTCAGTTGTACCAAGGGTACAAAAAAAGCGAATATTGTAAAACAAACACGATACGGAAAACTTTATTGGGATGGACACGCAGTGCAAATTGTCGGAAGAAAGAATAGCAAGAACAATATTCAGCAGAGAACTAGGTAGAGGTGCGAATTCGTTGCTGTATGCGGTAGCAGAAGACCTGGTAACCCTGCACGTTCTGAGAAGCTGGAGGAAGATCGCCTAGGGTATGTGTGCCATCAGTAATCTCACGCTCCCATATTCATCCTATTCGAAAACAAGTGATTACGGCACCGATTGACTCCGTTCTTTTTGTTTTCATGGGTGCTCACTTCTAACAAAAAATACAAAAATAAGAAACAAAACAAACAGTGCTTTAATCCTTTGTTTTTCGTAGGATGAAAATGGGAGCCACATGCTTAATAAGGGAACCAATACCCTATTTAAGACTAATGCAGATGGTGTTCTTTTATACGCACGGTACCTTTAGTTGTGTTAAAATGTCGGTTCTCAAATAATAACTACTAACCTTCGATTGGCGATGGCAGTCCCCTACTGATGATTTCATTGTGCTCCAGCAGTAGTGAGTTTATCGAATGTTTCTGGAGTATATCTGGTCCTGTGAGCGATCGTGCAATATCGGGACTCGGCCAATCTTTGAAGCTAGTCTGGAATTTAAAAGAAGAAAAAAATCATATTTTATTACTATTGAAATGAGCTATGCGCAACAGTACGCAGTGAATGCAACAGTGTCACCCCATGAGCTCCCGCAAGCCAAGGATGTTGCGCGAATTACACAAAATCAGGAAAACGGAAGGTACATTGAAAGCCAAGAAAACAATGCGCCTAACCGACACGAGGGAGGAAAATTATCTCCCAAGCGTAGGTAAAACGCTAAGTGGAGCCTTTTTTCAGCATTCACATGTTTTGTTGCTCCGAGCGATCATTTCGCAGCCTACTGCTGCACTGGTGGTGGACGGTTGCATCGCGAGAAGGAAACTTTATTAAACCCATAAAACAATTGAGAATGATGCGCTAAGGCACGAGCGAAATAGACAGGCTTCCTTCGGTTAGCCTCCGGCACACAGTAGCATTGTGGTTTTTCACAGTTCATTAAATTTTTTATTTCCTCTGCACTGGCTGGGAGAATCTCCGGCAGTGATAAAACGGGATGAAAATGAGGTGCTCCTATCACAGTTTGCAATTAACTTAGGATTTGTATAGAGCTTCATTTACCGAGTAGAATGATCTCACATGTTCAAAGGGAGTTAATGAGCAGAACAATATTACACTTTCAACAGTCAGAAAATTGTAACATAATTACTATAGAAGCAACAAAACCAAGTTAACAATATAATAATATGCATAATAAGTCCAAAAAATCAGGAAAACTTGGAAGATTTTAAAGTAAATTTTGAAGATAGATAAAACCCACCTTCAATGACGCAGTGTAACATAAAACTGCAGTCATTATTAAACGGTCGATAAAGAAAAACTAAATGCCTTGAATGGCAACTGTTGCTGAATGATGGCAAACAAGTCATAAAAATACAAGAAAGTATTCAATGAAAACAATGACAGTAGGAGTAAACTGACATCATGCCTGTTTTCTCTCAAGAACTGCATAAAGCAGGAGAAGAATAGTGCCTGCTACCATTGGTACTAGTTACAATTGGAGGACAAACCGACAAAAGGAAAATGTTCATTTGACATTCTATATTATATGACATTGCCTTTTCTACGCGTTCATTGTTGTTGGTAGGTACGAGTTGTGGTTTGTTGAACCAGTATGGCTATCAGGGAGAAAAAATGTTTGATTTAAAATCTAGCCAAGCGTCATCTATCGTCATTATCAACTTCGTCATCAGTGATAGTGATTTTTCATTTTTTTTGCCGCTGCCTCGGTAGGGTTTGACCTAGGACTACTTTGCACATTTTATGTCTATCTTCCGTGCGTTGCCTTCTGATACAACTAAACCTACATGAAAAGTATGAGCAATTGACAGAAAAATTTGGCTCAAAATATTCAGTTTTTATGAGCATTTGGCGATATGTCCCAACTGGGGCAAACCCCGCTTCTTAGAGTAGTGTTCAATTAGTACTTTCGCAGTGACAGTGTCAAGTCACATGGGGTCATACATATGTTTCAACGATTTTGTCTTGCAAACTCTTAGGACATCAATTCAAGACATATTTTTTTATTTTCTGTTTACGTCATGTATAGTATAATATTTAATGTGAAAAATCAGCTTGAGAATATGAAAAAAATAGTACAAAATTATCAAAGTTATAACAATATCTGAAAAGCATGTTTTACTTCAAAGAGGCTTGCCGTGACTACATAACAAAAACAAAAACATTGCCAGAGAACCTTATGGTGTCCCTTGAATGATCGGAACAACAAAAAAGGTTTTATTTGGCAAACGGGAACAATTTTTCTCAAAAAGTCACTAAAAATGAATAAAAAATCATAAGAAAGAATGCCAGGAATTCCGGGAGAAATCTAGAAATCCATTAAAGCATACCGGAAAAAATCCCTAAAGGAAACCTGAGAAAAACCAATGAAATAATCTCAAAGTGGCTCAATGTAGGAATCTTGGGAAGAAGGAAATCCGGAAGAATTTCATGAAAGAATCTTGATAGAATTCCTTGAAAGAGGGACTAAAAGAGTTGGGAGTCATATCTGAAAAAATCTGAAAAGGCGCACGCTATGTCCAAAGGAAGTATTATGAAAAGCGAATGTACCTCATAATGTATTCGCTAGAACCATATTTTTGGACCTCTAGATTCAGAAAATGTGTGGTATAAAATAATCTATATTGGGTTTTTTTTCCCCATCCATTTTATATGGGACGAAATTGACCTTAAAATGACTTTTTTCGATATTTGTATGGGAAAATACGAAAAAAATAAAAAAAAAAAACAAAAAAACCCAAGATGAAATATTTTAAACCGCACAGGTTCTGAAACTAGAGGCCCAAAGCAACGGTTCTAAGGAATAACATTTGAGGTACATTCGATTTTCATAATACTTCCCTTTGGACATAGCGTGAGGCGGCCTTTTGAACATCGCTAGAGAATCTAAGAAAAAAAAAATAATGTAGCAATTCAGGAAGAAATTCCAGAAGAAATTCAAAAACCCTTGAAGATATCTCGGGAGGGACCCCAAGAAAAATACCGGGAGAAATCACGAGAGGAATCCCGGAAGGAGGTCTCTGAAGACATTCAATCCCGGAAAAAAAATCCTGAACGTATTTGTGATGGAATAAATCCGAAATTTCTTCTAATGTTGCTTCTATTGGCGTAGCCAGTTTTATCTTTTTATTCTCACTTCTTCTTCCGTATGGCTTAACGTTCCCACTGGAACTTGACTTGCCTCTCTCCAACTTAGTGTTCCTTGAGCACTTCCACAGTTATTAATTGAAGGGCTTTCTTTGCCAGCCATTTCATGAATGAGTATATTGTGAGTAATACCTGCAAGAATGCCGGAAAGATTTCCGTCAGATATCTCTTAAGGAATCCCTAGAGAAATCAATAAAGAAAAGTCAGAAGGAATCCTGGAAGAAATCTCCAAAGTAATCCCTGGAAGAATCCTTGAAGGAATTCTTAAAGAAATCATGGACTCCTCCTCCATTACATCCCGCAAACTTTAACATAAAACTACAACGTAAAAGTCCTTCACACACCGTTTTTTTATAGCTTGCTTCTGAGCTGAGATAATAGAAAGTGAGTATTTCCAACACTGTCGAAGACAGCAACATCAAATTTCAAAGCATTGTTAAGGCACAGACAAACACGTAATATCTCGAACAATTTTCGTGAAAATACATATCGTCCAGTTCACGCTAGAGTAACTCTCGCTGAGACCGGCCCACTATTTACACCTTGTCTTTAAAAATGTTTCAGGTGGCGATTTTCTGAATATCCTCGCCAAAAAAGTATGGAAAACGCATTTGGTTACTCAAATTGAAGGTTAGTTAGAGCCACAAAAATTTTTGCAGACCCCTCGATTTTGAGCAAATGATGGCTCACTTGAACCGTTATAACTTGAAAGTTTCTCCAAAAACCACCTCAAAACGAAATGGTGCTGAAAAGAAGAAAGATATAGCTACAAATTAACTATTATAAAAAGTTTGGTCGGCCATATTGATTTTTGCCGCCATCTTTAACCTTTATTCCGAAACTTTTTTTCACCATATTAGCAAGCACCGATTTTCGAAATTTTCGCATCAATTAAAAGCTGAGACATTTATACACAACCGGGGAAGTTTTACGGCTTTGCAGTCACAAAACGCAATCAAACGACTATATATCGTTCATGTCCGACGTTTCGGCGTTTATTACACCTTCTTCGTGGAATTCAACAATAAAAACGAGACATCATAAGCCAATTTTAGTAATCTAAATAACATTAGACCTCACAGAACTCATAATCGTTCTTGTTCTGCAGGCTCGATCTGCAGGTGACCTGTAAAAAAATTTCCCTGAAGAAGGTGTAGTAAACACCGAATCGTCGGATGTAGAGCGATACATATACAGTCGTTTGATTGCGTTTGGTGATTGCGAAGCCGAAAAACTACCCCGGTTGTGTATAAATGTTTTGATCGACTTCTCCGAAGATAGTATGCTTAAATATTATGTTATTCACAAGATATTTACCTCAAAAATACTGTGCTATAAAAAGGGCGCTGGGCAGCGTTCGGTGTAAATATTTATCCTATAACTAGCTGTCCCTGGAAAACTTTGTCTTGTCTACTTGCTTTTGACGTTTCAATCCCAAGTCCCCGTACGCAAATTGCATGGAAACCCAAATTTTTAAAATTCTCGGTATGTCTCCATGTTTTTGCCTCATAAACCTTCCTTGAGTGTAAAGCTATGTTCACTTAGAATCTGGAATCATGTCACATTTTCTAGAGGCGCTCTCAATGAACATAATCATCATTCTTTTGCAGCACTCTGATCATACCCTAATCCTCTTTAAATGGTGAAAATTTCATCGATTTTCTTGCAACGAGTGAAAAGTTATTTCAGATTGAAGACAAGAGGAGGAAAAAAATCTTGCACAAACACGTTGAAAATTTAGCGTGGTCAGGTACGACAGTCGCGAAAAATGTTAATATCGTCAAAACCATTGTGTTATGTGCACAGATGTTGTTAACCATCCCGGGTAGAGGCTAATGGCAAACAAAGGACAAAATAATAACTGGTTTTGCCATCATATCTCGTTTTGCCATTCTTCTGTTATTATGAAAAACTTAAAATGGCAAATCAATAGCAAAATATACAATCATAGCAAATCTTGCCATTGATATGTTATTCATGAATAATGCTAAATAACACATCAATAACAAAAATTACTATCATGGTAAAATTTGCAATTTAGCACCTTTTATAATGAATTGTATAAAATATCAAAACAATAACATAATTTACATTCCTAGCTGAATTTGCCATTATTTTGATATTGTGAGAAATTATTTATAAACATTAGGCACCATAACATATTTTACTCTTAATATACCATTAACTATGTATTATATTGTATATTTCAAGCATAACTTTTCAACTCGACGTATCTCGCAAAAGTAAACAAATCCGAATTCTCAGCTGTGTGTTTGATTCGCAATGGATTCTATTTGATGCACATTAATTTATGTTAATTTAGAACTCAAACAATTAATTGAAATAGCTCATTTTACCTTTTTTCTGCTACTTTGAAATAATAACTGAACCTACCATTATTTTAAAATTTGAATTTGAACAACTAAACCTACCATTATTTTGATCGCCACATAAACAGCTAAATTTGTTCTTATTTTGTTATCAATAACCCAAGAATGTCATAATTTGTTATTCACCGATAACAGTTAATTTGGGTCTTATTTTGTTATCAATATCTCAATAATAACTTATTTTGTTCTTCAAATTAATCCGCATGCTTTACCATTACTTTGTTATTACAATGGCAAAATAAGTTATTTTTAAGTTTTTCTGCTACCAAAATTTTGTTATTATTTTTGTTATTTTAACTCTTATTTCAAACAAACAAATAACACATTTTGCCATTCAAACATTCTGTTTTAATGGTAAAATTTGCCATTCTTCTGCCATTAAGCTCTACCCGGGATGGCATAAGGAAGTGTCATCGGAAGAAAAAAAAGCTTGGGTTCATTGATAAATCTGCTTTGAATTTGAAGATTTCGTTAGAAGTTCGAACTCTGGGCATGGTTTTTTCGCAACAAGATGATGAGAACCAATTCATACAAGGGTGACAGCCTCAAGAATCGCGTGCTGCTTTTCAAAAACGTACACAAGGGATATGTAGAGGTTTTACCTATTTTGATGAGCTGCCATGACAGCCGGAGACGTTCAGTAGTATCGTCACAGATGGGTAGTGTTTATCAACGAAAAAACCCTCAAATTTCGCGTTTTCTCAATTCACTGAGTTGCCCCTCATTTTGCAATAAAACAAAGTTTGGCAATTTTTCTTCGGAATCCTAGTCAGACTAGTCAAGGCACTCAGGACACTGCATAGATGACCTGATTGTTGAACAAACGTGCGGAAGGGGTTGTTGCTAAAATTTACCACCGTTGTGCAGATTTTTTGAGATGTCAACACTGAAAAAGTGAGAAAATGTGTGAAAAATAAAAATAAATAATTTCAATGATATTTTCCATGAAAGTACAATAAATAACCTTTGTTTTGAGGACTTCACCTTTTATGTTTGTTATTCCATCCCTAAGATATACGTGATTTTGTCATTCCGGATTCTAAATGAACATAGCTTTAATCTAACAGAACAAAATAAATACGACCCAAAACCGGCGTCCCATTCGTGAGTTATGCGTGATCCCACGTATGCCACTGCATTATTATTATATATATAAGATATAGATATACTAGCTGTCCCCGGCAAACTTTGTCTTGCCTACTGCGTTTTTACCCTTCTTACACTCATAAGAAAAGTATGAATACCGCTCGAAAAACCGACTTTCGATCCGAGGCCCGCAGGGCCGAGTCTCATATACCAATCAACTCAGCTCGACCAACTGAGCAAATGTCTGTGCGTGTGTGTGTGTGTGTGTGTGTGTGTGTGTGTGTGTGTGTGTGTATGTGTGTGTTTTTTTTTCCTTCTAAACCATAGGGGGATAAATCTGCTCATCAGACACCCTAACAGGAAGGTTAGGGTAGTGTGGGGATGAGGCCGTCTTCTACAATGCCGGTAGAAGCCAGGACTACTCTCTCCTCGACCCACTAAAACACATTCCTATGGTCGCCAAACCCTACGTCTCTCCGGAACCACCAAAAAGGTATTGCTTCAGAGAGGGGCTAGTGCATATCGCACCCTCAAGGTTAGCTGCCGTAGCCTAGCAGCAACGAACATCGATGACTCGCTCTGGAGAGTCCATCACGATAGCATGCTGGCGCTTAGCCAGTTTCCCGAGTGGTCCTCGCCACTCCTTTTGTCCTCGGAAGGCGGGCAGGGTCAACCCCGCCCGCGGCCTACTGCTGAGCGGACATCAAGAACTGATGCCCACGTGCAACCCGATCTGACCTGCCCGCAAAGGAAGGGTATCACTACCCTTCAGGCCCTATCAGATGCACCCGTAGGTTGCAGACAGCAGGATCTCACCTACCCCGACCCTTGCCGGGGACCCCTTTCCAACCGCGGGCTCAGATCCAACCCAGTAGACCGACGCCACGACAGCACCGCTACCGGGACTTCCTCTCCGCGGCCACTTAATCGCTGTAAGGGTCGATCTCGACCGCAGGGCACCGGTATGACCTACGAAGCCGACTTCGAACCCCTGGACCACCTCTTGTACTGCATCTGGACTAGCCATTCTCCGAGTCCACGCGCCACCTCCTCTGTAGCTCCCAGACGATATGGGTGATAGCCGTTGAAACGGCATTCCAGCTAATCTCATCCCTACACATTCTCTGGACCAAGTTGTCCGGAGTTGTGTCCTCCCCGCATGTGGCAAGCATGCGGTCACGCATTGTGCGAAAACGCGGGCACACGAACAACACGTGTTCCGCCGTTTCCTCTAAACCATTGCACACTGGGCATTCGGGAGAATCCGCATGCCCGAAACGGTGTAGATACTGTCGGAAGCAACCATGACCTGTAAGGACCTGTGTCAGGTGGAATGAAACTTCCCCATGGCGCCTATTAATCCAACTATCTACCCTCGGTATCAACCTATGGGTCCACCTTCCTTTGGTGGAACTGTCCCACGCGCGCTGCCATTTGACCATAGAGGCCATCCTGACAGTTTTGCGTATGCCTCTTGTGCCGCGCATTTCGAAGCACTCCATGTCCTCACTGATAAGAATGCTGATAGGCACCATACCAGTAATGACACAGAGAGCGTCGTGTGACACGGTACGGTACGCGCTTGCAACCCTCAGACACATAAGCCTGTAAGTACTTTCCAGCTTCCGTCGGTAGCATTCAGTACTTAGCGCGGTACCCCACGCCGGGCCGCCATACCTAAGTATGGACGTAGCAACACTAGCCAGAAGCTTGCGCTTACTGGCGTACACCGCTGAGCTATTGGACATCATCCGGGACAGTGCCGCAATAGCTGTGGAGGCTCTTTTACAGGCATAATCGACGTGGCAACCGAAGGTAAGCTTATCGTCGATCATCACGCCCAAGTGCTTGACAGAGCGCTTCGACAGGATAGTGCATTCTCCTACACTGATCTCCGTCTGCTGCGCCGACTGCATGTTGTTAACAACCGTCACCTCTGTCTTGTGGTGAGCCAGCTCCAGTTTTCTGGACCGCATCCACGCCTCCACAACCTTGATCGAGTGGTCGGTAGTCAACTTCACCTCCTCGATCGTTTCACCGTAGACTTCGAGCGTAATATCGTCGGCAAATCCGACAATCACCACTCCCACTGGGTACTCTAACCTCAACACCTCGTCGTACATGACATTCCATAACACCGGACCCAGGATGGAACCTTGCGGGACTCCTGAGGTTATGTGAAAGCACTTCCGACCCACCTCCGTGTCGTATACTAGTACGCGGTTCTGGAAGTAGCTTCCGAGAATTTTGTACAAGTACTCCGTGTGTATGTGTGTGTGTATGTGTGTGTGTGTGTATGTGTGTGTATGTGTGTGTGTGCGCGTATGTTACAATAAAAAGTCACGCACGTTTCTCAGCCGTCTGATATCCGATTTGGATTCTCTTAGTTGCAAATGAAAGCTACAACATCCTAGTAGAACCCTATTGAATTTTATTACGACCAGACATTTGGTAACCGAGATATCTTTTGAAGAGTACTTTAAAGTAATATAGGTTAACGTTTTGAGAGATTATTGACATATAGCATATTGATAAATATCTCAACCGACTGTCAACCGATTTGGGTTCTTTTAGCACCAAATAAAAGCTACAACATCCTAGTAGAATGTTCTGAAATTTTATTTCGATTGAACATTTGGTTATTGAGATATCTTTCGAAGAGTACTTAAGAGTTATACAACTAAACTTTTTGAAATTTTTAACAAATGTATCATATTAAATATCTAAGCTGTATGTTAATCGATTTGGGTTCTCTTGGCACCAATTGAAATCTATAATATCCTTGTAAAACGCCCAGAAATTTTATTTCGATTGGACATTTGGTTACAGAGATATCTTTCAAAGAGTACTTAGGATTTATACAACTAAACTTTTTGAGATTTTTGACCAAGTGCATCATAATAAATATCTCAGCCGTCTGTCAATCTATTTGGGTTCTCTTAGCACCAAATGAAAGCTGCAATATCCTTCTAAAAGGTCCTGAAATTTTATTTCGTTTGGACATTTGGTCACTGAGATATCTTTCGAAGAGTATTTCAAAAATTCCTTTTTTTATTTATTATTATATTCCCTTGTTATCTTGCATGTGAGCGATTCCAAGCAACAGCATTAAAATTAAGGAAATTTTTTAATTCATGATTTTCTATTGAACTGAAACTTTGCACAGTTTTTCAGTTCCATCTAAATCGCCATTTTCCGATATCAAATTATTATTTTGAATCACGACTAACTTTTCAAAAGGGTGTATGTGAAAATGGTTCAAAAATATTCAAAAATCTGCACAGCCAAAACGGTTCGTTCGATTGCTATGAATTTTTCAGCAAAGTTAGATAACTAAATGGTGATTCCTAAGAAAATATACACTGTGAAAAAACATCTTTTTTAACATTAAAAAATATCATTTTTGTCACAAAAACTCAAATATCTCAAAACCCTATCTTTTTGTCAACGTAATTTATTTAGGGAAAACGGTCCATTGTATTAGCAATCTATTATAAAAATTTGGTGATGGTAAACTAATAAATAAAAAAGTTATAACATTTCAAACATTTCACAATTTTCACATTTGGTAATTTTTTTTTCTGTGTAAATTATTTCGATCAGAAATCGCAGTTTTTAACATTAAAAAATATTATTTTTGTCACAAAAACTCAAATATCTCAAAACCCTATCTTTTTACCAACGTAATTTATTTAGGGAAAACGGTCCATTGTATTAGCAATCTACCATAAAAATTTGGTGATGATAAAATACTAAACAAAAAAGTTATAACATTTCAAACATTTCACAATTTTCACATTTAGTAATATTTTTTTAGTGTGGATTATTTCGGCCGGAAATCGCAGTTTGATGCTGATTTGTGAATGGCCTTACGTGAGTAAAAAAAGCTGTTTTTATTATGTATTATGTATATTATATGTACAGTAATGTTCCGATTTTATCACGCCCTCCGCGCATTAGTCGTTTATTCATTAATTTGCTGTTACATTTGAGGACAAGTGTTTTCCCTCTTCTTCAAGATGAATGTTGAAAGCGTGTTTTGCAACGTTAAAATATTGAAATGGGTATAGATGTTGAAGTATATTTCAAAGCATTTTTGAAAAGGGGCGTGATTAAATTGTTTAAACAGATGTCCCTGATGGTACGGTGGCATGACTCTCTGCACTTAGCACTTCTGGCAATTTCTCAGTTTTCGAACTTCCTGCGCCCTGCTTTACCGATGATATACAGATGGCTCGTTTGTCAAAGTCTAGACGGCAGGACGTTCAAATGCGTAAATTTGTATTCAATTTGGGCATAACCAGTCTCTTTCAGTTTATCTATGGTGCTTTCGGTGAGATTTCGTAACTCTTTTGAACATTTTTTTTTTCACAAGCGGTCTACAAGAGAGCGTTGAGTTGAAGACCTTTGAGAAAGCGACTGTTCATGTTGTACGTTAGATTATAATAAACAAAATCACTTATAAGTTTTAACTGACTAGTTTGGTGTTGTTTGCTTGGCTGAAGAAAAAAGTTACAATAAAGTTTTAAATATCCATAGCGGTAGTATTTTTTTTGCTTTTGCGTGTGCAATGTCATGGTATGTATACAGACAAACAAACGTAACACTGACGAAATTTTCATTGACCACGCCTTTAACGATCATTTTGAATCTTGGTCGTGGCTTTCATAACCAGAAGAGTGCCCATCGTTTTTCTTTGCGTTTGACGTTTTACACTAGCGCCTTCTGATGACGATATTGCACAACGCAGTGTTTCATGAAACATTTCCACCAGGTGGTGGTAGTGTGAACTGGGCGATGGATTTTCACGAAAATTGTTCTAGGCGTTTCGTCTGTTTGTCTGTGGTATGTACCTCTCATGTATTTGTTGTTGTTGAAGTTACTCGCATTCTTCCGATCATAAAGTCTGTTATCTAAGGGCCGATTTCTTCACCTCGGCTTAACCGGTAAGCCAGGCTTACCCATATAGTTAAACCTGGTTTAACGCTTAAGCCAGGGTGAAGAAATCACCCCTAAGAGGTAATTTTTTTTGCAGATCAACTAGACGTATACGCGTATATATAAAACTTTTATTATGCAGCTTTCGTCTTAAAAATAAGTTTAATTCCATTTTTCAACACTATTGTTGCGTGAACACACGCGCAGTGGACTGTATAGGGTGGAATGGGGCTGGTTATTGGCCGGTTGGCCTCACCGGATGCGCTCGTCCCCGCAGAGACCGAGCCGATGGGAGCAGGAGCGGTTTGGAGCTCCTTCCCGGGGGTGCCCGGAGGCGAATGGTATCCAACTCTCAAGTGGACTACTTCAGCCTCGATCGGCTGAGAGCACACTCCAACTGGTAACCAGAAGCGCTGGGCTCTGACACCAGAAACCAGGATTGGTTCGGATAAAGTGGATGGAAAACACTAGGAATAATTTTCTGAATATCTCTATTTGTTGCGATCGTTAGCCGGATCGATTTATTACTGATCCAAACTTCGCGCAACGCGCGCATATTTATACCGTCCCCAATGTGCACTAGAAACTGGTGGAACGTTCTAGATGCGCGCGTGATGATGATGGTTGACGATGATGATGATCAGCAGCGGACGCGCACACCGTGCGTGGAAGTTCTCTCTCTCTCTCTGTATTAGCTTCGTCGGGTTACTCATCTCTCGTGGGTCCTCGCCTCGCTCGTCACACGTTTCTCGGTCGTCTCGGTCGCTCGTATACACTCGTTGCACGGGTGTACGGGTTGTGTCGGAGAGCAACTGTTCGGTATTCGTGGTTTTTCTATGCTCCGACTGTGCGCTCGCTCTCAATATGCGCCGACTGATTGCTAACTGCTGCTGGACGATGGGAGGTGGGTTTTGATGGGCGCAAGATGATGTCGATGGTGCGTTTCCATACTTCAGTTCGCTTTGCGGACTGAACATTCTCCCGCCGGAAAGTGCGATGGGCGCAAGGTTTGGCTCAGAAGATGCGAGGTTATCAAGTATTGGTAAGGGTGCTAATTTGTGGATAGATCTCTGGTATGTTCGAGACTGTGGTTTTATGTCTGCAACTCTAACTAAACCGTCCGCTCCAGGGTACACTGTAGCTACACGACCTAGCGACACAATCAATCCAAGTCTGACATCAAATCGTTCACGTATTTGTTGGACATATTGCCAACGGGACAAATGATTGGACGGAGTATCGTTGTACGACAGTTCGAGAACAGTCATAAAAGGGTGAACAATAATCAAGTAAGCGGGAGTTAGTGCTTCTTTATCGGGAGGGTCATTAGAGTGGATGAATAACGGTGAAGAGTTCAGGATCACTTCTATTTGACACAAGAGAGCAAACTGCTCCAAACTGTTGAGGGATGTGGACTGGTAAATCCCTTCAAGACCAAATTTTGGGGAATTCGGGGAACGGTAACAATCGACACAACTTACTTTTACCTGGCGAACAGTGGATTTTTTGTTCAGCAACCAAAACTGTTGCCACATCATGGGAACCACATTATTATAAACTGAATCGATAAGGTTACGCGTAACAGGAACTCTTGCATGAAGACTGAATTGATGGTTGGTCCCGAAGGGCAGTTGAAAATAACGAATTCTTCCTGCTACTCGCAACAAGGCTTTGTAGAGAAATGAATGAAGGCTGCCTTGTCGACGGAAATTGTCACCTGCCTTGATTTTCCCCATCACTACAGGAAGTTTCTGTTGCTGAATGATACCAACAATCTCTTTCGTCTTTTCTCGATGTTCTGGAATAGTAGGAAAGGGAGCAAACACTCGATCTTCTGCTTTCTTACGAGAATTTGACAAGTGCCGAAAGTACGCCACAATACACTGAGTTTTATGGAACAATTCAAACTTCGTCAGAACAGGCAATGCTTCAAGTTTCATTGCGGCGGGGTTAAGCACAGTTGATTGTATTTCTGGCATTTCTTCGTCGTTTGGAGGAACTGAACAGCTGATTTTGAATAACACTGTATGGGGAAATTGCGGTCCATTCCACAACCTGTCAATTCTCTCGGGTAAACCAAGGATTTCATTTTTGGGAATCGGGTCATCATGATGGCTGTGATGCCATTCCTTTATATCGGGTGGATCATTGGGCAAACAAGTAGGATTTGACGACTGATCAGCACTGTCTCTCAACGGTAGCTGAGGGTAACAACAAATGATTTCACTTCGAGGAAAAGTTGATAAGGAATATTGACCACACTTGTCCCTGTCAGTAGCTGGTACTAGCTCAGAAGCAACACTCTCAGTTTCCCAGAATTTTTGCTGTAGCTGATTTACCGGATCCACGCTTACAGCAAATGACCGTAAATCGGTTGTCTCATTTGGATGATTACAGTAGCTTCCTCCTACCAGCCAACCAAAATGAGAATCGTGAAGTCCAGGGAGATTGTCAGACAACTTTAAATGACCTGATTTCACAATGTCATGGAAATGATCCATTCCAATAAGCATATCGATGGTGTTTGCTTTATGGAAACTGGGATCCGCAAGCTCGATACCAGGGGGAATGTTCCAAGAGTCAACGTTGATTGTGAAGGAAGGAAGAAGACCAGTGATCTTGGGCGACACCAGACAAGACAATGATAACGTAAAGTTATTGCATCTGGAGCTAACTTGGACGGTACATAGTTGCTTAGCGGTTGACTTAGCACTTCCAATACCAGTTATGGGAATACTCACCTCGCTAGTTGGAATCTTCAACACATTGGCCAAACCCTGCGTAATAAAGCTCACCTGCGAACCACAATCAAGGAGAGCTCTACACGGATGCGGCTGCAGATCCTTATCCATGACGTTGACCACTGCGGTGAGCAGGAACACTTGACTTGTCGACTGAACTGGAACCGGTGAATGAACGGCATTCGTCGACGCGCCACTGTCCGGAGGCTTTCTCGATGGAACTGGAGTCGGCACTGGAGCTTCAGGGGCTTGAGCTGGAACTGGACTTGGTTGGCGTGTGGGCTCCTTCATTTCGTTGCTATCCCATGATGGCTGAGTCCTCTCGTCCTGGTGTAGTAGTGAGTGATGTCTTCGGTTGCATTTCGAGCAGGATTTCTTCGACGTACAATCTGTCACACGGTGGCCTCGCCGAAGACAATTGTAGCAGCAATTGTTCTCCTTAACCTTGGCGATTCGCTGTCCAACTGACAGTCCGTTGAACACCGGGCATTTGAAGGAAAAATGATCCTCAGTGCAGAATTCACAGCGTTGAACTTGTGGGGCTGAGGCCGTAGCGGTGTTTATCAAGGTTGCGACCATTCATTTGCAAAGATTTACATTCATTTGCTATTATCTCAGTTCAGAAGCATGCTATCAAAAAACAATGTATGGATGAATTTAACCTTGTTATTTTATCCGAAAGTTTGCCGTATAACATTGGGGTCGCAAACGTATACCAAAGACGTGAGCGAGCTGTGAAGGCAACTCTCCACGCGGTGAATGTAAATTACATTCACGCTGTGGAAAGTTGCCTTCACAACTCGCTCACGACTTTGGTATGCGTGTGCGACCCCAATGTTATTCGGCAAACTTTCAGATAAAACTACAAGGTTTAATTCATCCATACATTGTTTTTCCATAGCATGCTTCTGAACTGAGATAATAGCAAATGAATGTAAATCCTTGCAAATGAATGGTCGCAACCTTGGTGTTTATCTTCGATGATAGATGACTCGATGGCGTTGGCTGATAATCGACGTTTGGGTTCAATACATTCGCTGGACGACTGGCATCTTTCCAACACAGACACGCGCTCCTTCAGGTAGTCGATGGTTTCGTCGTACACGGGTAGTTCGCCTTTCCTGACAGTCGATTCCCACAGCTTTTTGGTTTCGTCATCCAGAGCTCGAGCGATCAGGAACACCAGCATGTACTCTGCAATATCTGCGATATCCTGTCCAAGGAACTTGAGATTCTCGACGTGTCCATCGAAGGATTCCACCAACGATCTTAACTCACTGTAGGAATCTGTGGTGAGCTTCTTCACCCCCAGCAGGCTTGTCAAATGTCGGTCGATCATCCTTCGTTTGTCGGAAAAGCGTTCATCGAGTAGTTGCCAGGCTCGTGCGTAGTTGCCGTCGGTTATTGTTTTGGCGTCAATGAGACCGGCGGCGTCCCCAATCAGAGCTTTTTCGAGGTGGTAGAGTTTGATGCGGTCTGGCTCGCTGCTCTTGTCGACCACATCACGAAACATAACCTTGAACTTCTCCCAGTTCTCATACCGTCCGTCGAATGTAGGTAGAGCACGCGGGAGGGGAGCTTGAATGAATACCGGTTGCTGATTCGGATTAGGCGATATCTGTTCTGCTTTGGCTGCGGCGAACTTGTCCATCCAACTTTCGAGAACCACGGACACTTCTTCGTACATGTCCGTAAACCTGACGTAGCACTCGTCTTGCTCCTCACGTTTGTCTGATGGGGACAGGGCGATGATTTCTTGGTGGAACTTGGCAAACTCGTCATGGGCACTTTCGACGCTGCGCTGATACACCTTTACCTGGGCTGGGGTCAGTTCCACGTTGTCTGCATCGGATTTCTCCAGAATGGTCTGGATTCTGCTAACATTACGTTGTGCTGCTCCACGGTTGTGAAACAGCGCTCCCAAATCACCGTCCACAGTTGGATCTGGAAGCTTCTTCGTCGGTGTTCTTTTGGGTGGCATCTTGTTCACGTTTGCACGAATCGGAGTTACTCAACACTACGCGGAATCAGTTCACAGGTACCGATGCGTCTGTCGCAACGGAAGGAAGAGACAACACACGAACTCCGGAACGACGAAGACGAAACACCACACGCGACGGTAGAATCAAACAAATACCACACACTGTCTCTTCACTGGATACACACGGGAACTGACGCGCTTTGTCTCAACGGATTGCGTTTCTGAGGCGACGGATTCACAATCTACGCGACGGACTATCACACCACGTTGTCCAAGCCACGTGGACGCTTCTAGAATCTCACACTTAAGGTATACACACACGGTAACCGACGCGTTTGCCGCAACGGATGGCGTTTCCGAGGCGACGGAACCAAACTCGACGCGACGGCGAAATCACTCCACGTGGACGCTAGAATCGCACACTTGTTCGGATGCACTTACGGTAACCGACGCGTTTGCCGCAACGGAAGGCGTTTCCGAGACGACGGATTCACACTCTACGCGACGGGGGAACACTCCACGTTGTCCAAGCCACGTGGACGCTTCTGGAATAGAATCTCTTCACGGGATACACACACGGTAACCGACGCGTTTGCCGCAACGGATGGCGTTTCCGAGGCGACGGAATCAAACGCGACGGCGACAACACTTCTCGAATCACACGCTCCCGCGCTGTCCAAGCCACGCGGGACTCTTATCAAACCACACACTACCGCGTTGTCTGAGCCACGCGGAACGCTTACACTTCACGCTGTCGAAGCCGCGTGAACGCTTCTTGAACTGTACACTACCGCGCTGTCTGAGCCACGCGGAACGCTCCTTGAACTATGCACTACCGCGTTGTTCAAGCCACGCGGAACGCTTGCACGAACTACCGGATCGTATATCCGGCTCGAAGGACCAATAATGTTGCGTGAACACACGCGCAGTGGACTGTATAGGGTGGAATGGGGCTGGCTATTGGCCGGTTGGCCTCACCGGATGCGCTCGTCCCCGCAGAGACCGAGCCGCTGGGAGCAGGAGCGGTTTGGAGCTCCTTCCCGGGGGTGCCCGCAGGCGAATGGTATCCAACTCTCAAGTGGACTACTTCAGCCTCGATCGGCTGAGAGCACACTCCAACTGGTAACCAGAAGCGCTGGGCTCTGACACCAGAAACCAGGATTGGTTCGGATAAAGTGGATGGAAAACACTAGGAATAATTTTCTGAATATCTCTATTTGTTGCGATCGTTAGCCGGATCGATTTATTACTGATCCAAACTTCGCGCAACGCGCGCATATTTATACCGTCCCCAATGTGCACTAGAAACTGGTGGAACGTTCTAGATGCGCGCGTGATGATGATGGTTGACGATGATGATGATCAGCAGCGGACGCGCACACCGTGCGTGGAAGTTCTCTCTCTCTCTGTATTAGCTTCGTCGGGTTACTCATCTCTCGTGGGTCCTCGCCTCGCTCGTCACACGTTTCTCGGTCGTCTCGGTCGCTCGTATACACTCGTTGCACGGGTGTACGGGTTGTGTCGGAGAGCAACTGTTCGGTATTCGTGGTTTTTCTATGCTCCGACTGTGCGCTCGCTCTCAATATGCGCCGACTGATTGCTAACTGCTGCTGGACGATGGGAGGTGGGTTTTGATGGGCGCAAGATGATGTCGATGGTGCGTTTCCATACTTCAGTTCGCTTTGCGGACTGAACAACTATCAAGGGATTTTTTCACCAGTCATGTACAATAAAAAGTATGACACTCTCAATATTTTTGATCACACGACTGGATCGCGTCTAAGTTTCAAATAAATACTATAGTAATTATGAATAATCAAACAAAAATATCATGAAAACAACTTGTTTAATTCAGGCGGAAGCCTTTACAATAAAATCAGCATCAAAATATAATTCTCGAAATAATTTACACAGAATTTTTTTTTTTTTTGTTACTAAATGTAAAAATTGTGAAATGTTTGAAATGTCATAACTGTTTTGTTTATCAGTTTACCATCACCAAAATTTTATGGTAGATAGCTGATTAAATGGGCCATTTTCCCTAAAAAATTGACGTTGGTAAAAAGATAGGGTTTTGAGATATTTGAGTTTTTGTGACAAAGATCGTATTTTTTTAAAGTAAAAAATGAAATTTTTTACAGTGTATATTTTCTAAGGAATCATCATTTAGTTATCTAACTTTGCCGAAAAATTCATAACAATCGAACAATCCGTTTTTGCTGTACAGCTTTTAGAATATTTTTGAACTATTTTCGCATACACCCTTTTGAAAAGTTAGTCGTGAGTGAATATGAAGGTTTGATATCGAAAAATGGCGATTTAGATGAAATTGAAAAACTGTGCAAAGTTTCAGATATTTTTGAAATGGTCGCTCAGGATCGACTGACATGACTCCGTGGAATTCCTCATGTGCTTTTGACCAGTCTAAGGAAAATTAGTTTTCAATAAATAGAGCTGACCTCATATAAAGCTAGCATTATTATTTTCAATTAAATTAGAAATAACAAATTACAAATAAAAAGGAATTCTATGAAAACTAACAATATGTTGAATGAAAGCTTTGAATTTATATATTGTGGGAAAAATTCATGAACCGGACAGCCAAAATAACTACTGCCAAAACTGATTTACATACCAATACTTTATTAAGCATGGGGCTCCCATTTTCATCCCACGAAAAACAAAGGATTGAAGCGCTTTTTGTTTTATTTCTTATTTTTGTATTTTTTGTTTTTGTTAGAAGTGAGCACCCATGAAAACAAAAAGAACGGAGTCAATCGGTGCCGTAATAGCTTGTTTTCGAAAAGGATAAAAATGGGAGCATGAGATTACTGATGGCACTCATACCTTAGTAGATATATCATTTTTGTCCTTTTTACACCATAACCATGAATACCAAGTACTTCGGAGCTAATTTATTCGACTGATAAGGAGATATTGGACAAAGTGTATCTCCCCATGTCACTGTTGTGTATTTAATTGTGCTTTAATTGAAATACAGGGGATAGACAAAATGATCGGGACAGGCAAAATTTTTAATTTTCAAAAAATGTCTAACTAGCTGTAACTTTTCGAAACGTGCATCAAATATTCTCAAATTTTCACTGTAAGTTGATCAACTAGTTGTGTATCAGAGGACAAAATTTGGAAAAGATCGGGCTATTCTGCACTAAGTTAGAAAGATTATAGAAAAAGGTATAATTATCCCATAGCCAACTTTGAGCTGTTATATCTCCGGATTCAATGAACCGAATGCAATAAAATTTTGGTTATTTATGACTTATATAATGAACTTTGAAAAACTTTTGACAAAACTTAAAATTCTTAATACGGAAGAAAATTATTACGATTAGTTTATTTTCCTAATAAAACACCACATTTTTTAAAACTTCAACATCGTTTCAAAATTCAAGATGCCAATTATAGTTTGTTTAAATTCTCTGTGATTGTCTTTTATATAAATATGTTTTGAAGGAAAGTAACAACATAGCCTTCAATCAATAGAAAAAGTATTGGGATGCATTTTAAAAATGAAACAATTTACTAAAACATCATAAAACAAATAAAATCGCTATAATTTTTTCTCTTGTTAATAATTTAAAGTTGTGTCAAACGTTTTTCAGAGCTCATTATATAAGTCATAAATGATAAAAATTTCATAGCATTCGGTTCATTGAATCCGGAGATATAACAGCTCAAAGTTGGTTATCGGACAATTATACCTATTTCTAAAATCTTTATAACTTCGTGTAGAATAGCCCGATATTTTCTAAATTTTGTCCACTATTTGATGCTTTTATCGGAAAGTTACAGCTAGTTGAACATTTTTGGAAAAGTAAAAATTTTGCCTGTCCCGATCATTTTGGCGGGGCAATATGGACACCCTAAGGTTTTTGCCAACTTTACCTGGCAAGATGTCAAAAAAGTTTAGTTTTTTGATACATGTATCCTTTTAATGTCTATTTAGCATCTATTGCATAAGAATGCTCACGAAGAAAAATGATTTATCCACTTCAAAAAATGTTTTGAAAAATGTTAGTTTTTCATGACCGTCTTCAAGCATACGGGGCAGAATGGACACCCCCATGGGGCAATATGGACACCATGAGACTTTTACGAATTTCGTACATTATTTACACCTATAAAGTCATTTCATTACAAAACAACTATTATGAATGAATAATACGCCGAAGTAGTTCATTTTTGTTCAGTTAATTTTCAGGCTGTTTTGGATAAAGCTTCGTTTTTGTCGGCATGTAGAACAACTATTTTCCACTTCTGTCGTTTTTTGACCAATTTGTTTCACCCTATGTCTACTATAGTGAACATTTAACCGAAAATATACTGAAATCGAAGAATTTGGTTGGTTTGTGATTTAGGTCATCTTTTTCCCTTGCCGCTTCTTTCAAAAAGGTGAGTGTCCATTTTGCCCCAGCAGCAGAAGATATTTCCAAACTTGATTTTTGATATAATAAAGAAGAAAATATAAACATGTTAAGCATGTTGATACAGCAAAACTACTTGCATGTGTTCTAGAAATATCAGGTTTTAATCGACCTGCAATAAATTAATCACTAAATCTTATTTTAGATGGTGTGAAAATTATAATTTCCATGCACAAAAAACGGAGGACGCAACTTTTTCATGTAAAATCAAGTATAATTTTAATTTCGAATGTTTATTTGCTGAAACTACGTTTTAGACAAATGGACTATATTCTCCATTCATTAAAAGTTCAAAAAAGTTCGCATATTTCAAAATACTGAGGGTGTCCATTCTGCCCCGGGTGTCCATAATGCCCCGCTTACCCCTACGTTTAATAGTATTTTATTCAAACTATGTGCTGTAAAATTTTGACAAGATTTGGCTCAATTTTCACAAAGTTATTGAGTTTTTTTTGGAATCACCTAAACATTTTTGAAGGACTGAAAACAAACCATCAGCCGTTAAAAAATAATGCAATGTACGATCTAAATCACTTGTAGCCAAAACATGGTCGTTTCTCCAGGAGTAGTTTTGGAAAAAATATGCTAGAAGAAAATTGTTTTTGGTTCCGAGAAAATATGGGGGGAACAAGTCTCCACAGGGATCAAGTCTCCGCAGTAGATATTGATAGGGCGCTGGGTTGGATTTAATCCGGATTTGGATTCTGCGGCCCAAGATCCATCAGAGATGCAAAGGGTGACCTTTGAGATAGATCAATTTTTCATTTTTGTCTCGCTCGTTTCGCTGTGTAATTCCAATGCAGGGGTGCAAAATGAATGAAATTTCTACAAAGATCGTTGATCGATTTGAAATAATGAGACAAGGGGTGACCTCTGGTATTTTTTTCAGTAAGTCTATCAATTCCCATAGTAAAGCATTTGCAAAATTAGAACCGCTTGCGTAAAAATATGGTTTACCAATTGAGAGGAAATTTTGCACAGTCCATATATGACCTAACTGGAACCCAAAAATTGAACTGGAGCTAAGATTATTTATTTTCCTTCATACAAGCATGTCTATTGGCTAATCTAGGTTTAAAAAAAAAAAGACACGGACACCGTCTTCAGCCAGAAGTTGTACAGACTGAACGAAACTTAGCACTAGACACACATTACGAGCACCTGTGGATACGAGGAAGAAACGTTTCTTGCGAAAAGTTTCATCACTCGGAGCGGGAATCGAACCCTCACCCCATGGCATGGTACGTTTATACGCTTGGTGACGCTTTCCTTTTTTTTTGCTCACTCTCCAAAAAAAACACGATAAAGAGAAGGATGGAAAGGGGTTCCGCGGATCCCCTTGCATCTCGTTCTTTCTCGTGTTCCTCAAGGAGGGTGAGTGAGAAAAAAGAAAAAGCTAGATTCGCCAATGAGCGTGTTCTATGCTAATATTCACATCATGTTAAGGCCGCACGGGACGACGTGTAATTTTTCCTATCTTCCCTCTCTTTCTAACAATTTGCCTCGCGATTTTGAAGAAGCAAATATCAATTTCCAGTGCACTGACGTAGCTGAAACTTTAGTTGATTGTGCACCACAAGTGAGCAAATGAACGATCAAATTTCTAGTCAATTATATAAAGTAGAAGTTGAGATTTGCATCTTACTAACAACAGAGCAATGGCGGACGATTCAACCACCGTCCCGTCCGGCCTTAAGGTACACCGGAGCACGTTGAAACGGGTGGGGCAACATGAAACAGCGGGTTAACATGATGTTTTCTAATGATGATAAACAATTTAATTGCCATAACACATTGTTTTTGATTCAAACAATCTTTAAGGACAAGGTATTTGGAGTACATAGCTCAAAATTTCTAGAGCACCGTTTTTTAGAACCGTTGAACGGATTTGGATGAAAATGCATCACGCTAATTGTTCAGTGGTTGTCAACAGCGTGATGCATTTTAATCCAAATCCGTTCAACGGCTCTAAAAAACGGTGCTCTAGAAATTTTGAGCAATGTACTCCAAATACCTTGTCCTTAAGCGAAGGATAAATTTCCAAATTATATCAAAATCTATTTCAAAACTTCGCGTTTCATCTTGCCTCACCCGTTTCAACTTGCCCCGTTGTACCTTATATATGATGTACATATATGCATATCAGCATATTCATATTTCCTTAGCTCTCACCGTTTGTCCCGGAATTCCCTAGGGTAGAAGCTTCAGTTTTGGCCAGCCCGGCGTTTTTGGCCATAGTGCGGTATTCAGCCTGTTACGGTCTAAATCGGCATAAATTTACTTTTTTCTAGTAGACTCTAATATGATATGATGATTACAGCTGTGAAAACCATACATTTTGATTAAAAACTGGAAGAAAAAAATAATTTTCCTTAAAAAATCAGCTCCCATATATCTATTTTGGCCAGGGTGCTTCTAATTTGGCCACTCCCATAAGAAATACACGTGATTGGCCAAAATAGAAACCAAAGCTGAAAATATGGCCAAAACGGCGGCAATGCTTCTATTTTGGCCAGTGCCACTTTTAATACAAAAAATCAAGTATTAGCTTGATTTCTGCATTTTTCTAATAAAGTATAGATCGAAACCTTTCATTTGACACATTGGTAGTTTTCATTGGATTATTGGTTATTTTTATAAAAATGATTTCCCTTCGACTGGCCAAAACCGGTGCCCGCACCCTATAACAATATTCGCAGAAAACATATTCCAGCCCTCTTTGACGGCTACAACCTAATTTTAGCCACCGGCTGATTATTTTTATTTCCTTCCACACGCACTTCAGTCATTTATTAACTCAAATATGGCAAAAAAGTGGGTCCCATCGACCGATAATGAAGTTGTGTATGTTCTTGAATGGAAAAAGGAAGCCAATCAATAGAGTGTGCCTGTTGCCCACAATCAATAACAAGAGCCACGAAAATGACCTTAACCTTAACCATAACTCAATCGAACCGGACCACTTTGCCGTTATGGAAGAAAATTACGTTTTCCGGTGACTTCTTAGAATGTTCCTAGTTACGTAGGAAAAAAGGCGTGGAACAAATTTCCCGATTTGAGGTCCTTCTTAATTAGGAATACTACAAAAATGAATTATTATGGAATGGGGTAGTCGGTAATGAGATTTTACAGCATGTTTCAAATCTGTTCGCTACACTTGAAAAAAAAATGGAAAACGATGCATCAGATTCAAATATAACTTGGTATTATTAAACATCGTATCCAGATCACCAGCTTTTATTACTATTTGCAGGACTGGAATTGGTGAAATAAAAATAACAGTGTTTTTTTTCTATACAAATACTAATATGTATTAGTTATATATTTTTCACATAAATAAAGAAGTATGCTGGCTTTAAGTGTAGGATTAGACTATTAAAAATACAAACTAACAAGTAAAGCATGATATGCGATTAAATATCATAATGAACGAGTCCTTAAAGGACATGCAGTAAACTAACCGGTCAACACAACCTGTTGAATATGACCAACGTTGGCAAACACATGAAAAGAGGATAATCCTAGTCGACCCGAAGAGAAAGAGAGTAGGTACTAACTGGCATCTTGCGGAGCTGCCAAATAGACGTTTACGGGACGGAACAAAAGCAAGACTGCTTCTGTTTTCCTCATTTCACTTTTCTTCACGCTCCTTCAATCGTGAAAACTTTGTGTGTACCAGGAATGGGAGAACAATGCTCTGTACCCATACATATTTATATTTGAGTGCACATACGTCCCGCAACATGGTGAAAAAAAAACTGGGAGGAAAGTGATGTTTGCTCTTTTTGCTCTACCTTTCATCATCTGCGTCCTCGCCAAGAGTTCTACAACAGCAATTTCCACTTTTCCACTCTTTCGATACACATCGCCAGGAGTCTGACCATGAATGTTTACCATCAAAGACAGGAGCACTGGGGGAAGGATCCCCAGTGTACATGGCAGGCTAGTTATTTGAATGAACGAGGAACGAGCACGTGCAGGGATTTTCCATTTAGTATATTCAGTCGGACTCTAAAGAATGAAATGAACATAAATATCATCTGAGTGCACTTGATTCGCAAATTAGTGTGATTTCTTAGTTTAACAGTTTACCACTGCACATGAAATATGAAAAAAAAAAAACATAAATGTGTCAATAGATAGCTACACACGACCTGTGGCAATCGGATCCGGATTTGGTCAAATGTCTCAACTCACAGCCATATTGCACCTGAAGTTGCTCTCAAAACTCCAGCACTGACCACATGTTTTCTTTACGTAAGTGACGATGATCCGCAGTGAACTATATCACCCGCCAGTATACACTTTCGTACAGTGCCATAAAAGCAGAAATCATCAACATTTCAAATTAGCTCGACTGCTCGGTGTTATTGCTCTCGAATCATGGACCGTGAAAATTAATACAAAATCTACCGAAAGCACAGCCGAAAAAGTGGAAGATTTTCTTCGTTGTTTTTCGGTAATATGACATATGAACTGGACTTATTAAATGTGGGCAGCTCTCGGTGGTGTCGTAAATATTTCGCCACCCGGCTAACTTTCACGAGCATTTCGTTTGGGTTTTGAGGAGAAATGCCCCACGAGAAACTTTTCCCTTGCCTACAGCTATATTACTAATGGCTATATCTGGATCGGCAGGAAAGGTGAATGATTGCACGATACCAGCGAAATATGGTACCGTACCGTCTTACTGCTATTGCCTGATGGATTTGCTGAACTACTGATATCACAGTCAAACATACGAAACACTGACATAATTTGCATCGCACACCGAATTAACGATCAATTCTAAAATTCAGAATTTTGCCAACGGTCCACTCACGGCGCTCGCATCATTTTTTTTGTTTTAGTTTAACGTTAGCACACTACTACCATTTAGTTCATAAATGGCCTTTATTATCCAATTAGCTAACCTAGCATTTACCCGTAACCCATTTATCCGAATGTAGCACTACCGAAGGCTATACTTATCGACACTTATCCAAATGCTAAATTTTCCCGAATATTCTTCAGCATAAATCAAGATTTTACGAATCAGATTTATTTTATTTGTACACGTTTGCGTAAGATTTTCGACTGGAAGTTCAATGTTTTGGAGATTTTGGCTTTCTCAGCCTAGGTACATGTGCTATTTTGTATGGCGACCTGGGCCGGGATTTTATAGGGGAAAAAAGACCAAAATGCCTTGATGAGGTAAAATGGCTCAACTCATAAAATCATTCCTGAATGGGGATTTGGTCATTACTATAGGTTAACGGTGTCAAGATTTGTTTGCATAAAACATTTTTCTGGAAGCTAGGCTGCCAAACCCACGGAAAATCTTTTGATATCCCAATGAAAATTGGCAACTTCCTGTTTTTCGTGCTTGCAATTAAGGTTTTCTGGTGATTTTATTACCAGCCATGTGTTTCCAAGGAGATTGAGACACATATGGAGCCGCATGGTTGTTGATGTCTACGATATCCATGTTAAGGATAATTCAAATATGACGACCATCGTTAAGCGTGGAGGGGGGTGACCATTGGCGGAGCCAGCATTTTCTTTTTTCTTACTCATTCTCCTAAACATACACGAGAAAGAGAAAGATAGAAGAGGAGGCAGCTTGCCCCCTCTTTCATCTCGCTCTTTCGTTTGCATGTTTGGGAGAGTGAGTAAGAAAAAAGAAAAAGCTGGCTCCGCTAATGGGGGTGACACTCCATGTGAAGCCTCATGGCCTTGCGGTTAGCGTCACCAAGCGTATAAACGTACCATGCGATGGGGTGAGGGTTCGATTCCCGCTCCGAGAGATGAAACTTTTCGCAAAACATGTTTCTTCCTCGTATCCACTGGTGCTCGTAATGTATGTCATGTCCGTTGTCTAGTGTTAAGTTTCATTCAGTCTGTACAGCCTTATTTATCATTGAAAAACGACGAAAGTTTAAAAAATGGCACCTTAACCCACTTTCCCTTATGTTAAGCAAAGATGTGTACGCTAGCCGTTAGAAGTTAACGCACTTTCATCGAATTCAGTTCTATTATTACTATTAGATTCCTTTAAAATGCTCAGTACCTGGTGTACTGAGAACTCCTGTCACCTCTCAGTAGAATGGTGTACCGTGATTTCGGGTGAAATTGATCAGTGGGGTGAAATTGATCAGTGGGTGAAATTGATCGACAAGAGGGCCATTTTTATTTGTTAAAAATAACTTTTTAAACTGTAAACAATTAGTAAAAAATGTTCATCATCTGGCTCAAGAGTTATTGAGTGATGAGTTTACATGTCTTACAGCCAATTAGTCACATATTTCTGTATAAAATTCAATATTTTCCGAAATTGCCTGTCAGGCGATTTTCAAATACACTTTCAAACTTTTGTTACCGTAGCTGTATCGCAAATGTAATGAATATTCGAATATTTTTTTCTAGCTACCAAGTATTCGCTAAATCCGATCTCTAGCCCGATCTCATCTCCGAAAGTTCTATAAATAATGAAATTTTTACATAAAATTTTACTTTTCCGGAAGTTATAACATATTCAGTATGTAAATTGCATACTCTCAGGCGTTTTCTTTAGATTTATTAAATTTCAAACTTAAATAATTAAAAATTTACTCAACTTGTAAAAATTTTGCATAGCTTATCGCATTCTGGGTTGGTTAATTCAAGAGAAAAAAATATTTTCAGCACTTACAAAAACATTTCACTGACTGATCAATTTCACCCCGACATTCAAATTTTTATTTTTTATTCCAAATGATATTTTTTGTAATAAAATGATTTGCAGTTGAGTTTTTAACCTCGTTGACTGATGAAAACCATGATCGTACTTGTTTTAAAGCATTAAATTTAACCATATCGATAAGTATTCAAAAAAATTTCGCCAAAAACTACGAAAAGTGATCAATTACACCCGAAATCACGGTACTTTAGTTGCATGTCAGAAAACAATGAAAACTTAATGATATTTATTGAAACTCAACATATATATATTATATACATGAAAAATATGGATAAATTACACAGCGCAACATTTTTTTTTTGTCGGGCTCAGATTTGCTCCAACACATCACAATTTTGAGCTATACCTCAATTTATAGGGCAAAGATGCGATTTTGGGCTTTTTTGACTGCAAACCATTATGCTTGGAAATATTTTTTTTAAGCAATCAAAAGGTTAATTGGTCAATTATCATCTAAATTAACGACTCATACAAAATATTTAGTTTTACCCAATCAAATTTGATAGATTTAAGCATTTTATGTTAGTATGTAAACTTGCATGCAACTTTTGGAGAATTGCTTGTATGGGAAATATCGTACCTAACATAAATCGCTAAAAACTATCAAATTCGATTTGGTAAAACGCCCAATTAACCTTTTGATTGCTTAAAAAAATATTTCCTTGCTTATTGACTTGCAGTAAAAAAAAAAACAAAATCGCATATTTTACCCTATAAATCGAGGTATAGCTCAAAATTGTGACGTGTTAGAGCAAATCTGAGCCCGGAATCGGATTCAGCGGCCCAAAATCCTTCGGAGACACATAAGTTTGCTCTTGAGACAGACAAAAAGTTAATTTTTGTTACACTGTGTTATTAGTGAAATTTCGAAAAATCCACAGCTCAGGTGAGATTTGAACCCACGACCCTTATTCGCTAGACAAGGGCTTTTCCAACTAAGCTACCGAGCCAATTAATGACACGGCATTTTAGTTGTCATAAGGTAATTCAAATCTCATCGATCATGTTTCATCCTTCCCTTAACTTGCACCGCAAATATATCCATCTCCTATGATCATACACACTTAGCAAAAATCATGTAAATTTCCGTCACTCTGGATGCACACACTTAATTTAGAATGCCGAATCTCGGTTTACAAATGCCGAGATTTGCACAGCCGAGTAGTCAGCTAAATGTTTTGGTTAGATCTCAGCTTATAAATGTCGAGAATCAGTATAGCACGCCCTGTTGCTAAGCAACCTTCCATCTTGTTAGCTGAGTCTCGGTTAAAATGCAGAAACCGAGATTTGCACAGCCGAGCTCGTGAAATAAATCTAAGTGTGCACATATTCAAGCAGCTCATATGATGTACATTTAAACGCACAAGTGACGTAATTTTCCGTCACATTAACCTGAATATTAAGTCATATGAAACGTAATGATGTTCCATTCACAAACTGCTTACGTCACGTTGAACTCAATTTTACAAGAATGACGTATTGTTAAGTTAGAAGATCTGTTAATTTACGTTAATTACGTCATTACGTTCTGTGCAATAAATTTACGTCACGAGTAATTTTGATTTTTTCGTAGTGTGTATGTATATGAAGAGCGAGAGCAATTTATTTAGTGTTGAAACTGTTGCCTATCTTACAGGCGTCTCTTCTCCATCCACTTGATGAGGATGAACAAATGAAGCCTGGAAGGCCATCAAACTTGTCGTTTCCTTCCATAACCTAATTATATTTAATCGATTAATTTGGGGATGCCGTATAATTATTATTTAACAACTGTGAAAAGGCTGAAAAAGCGCCTGCTCAAGATGTTATTCAGTTAGTGGTTATATAGGAGTCAAGAAAAGATCTATGACTTGGTGACATAGAAGCGGCTCGCACAGCATATAAATGAGAATTAAGTTCGCCAGAATAATTGGTATAGGGCTTGCATAGAAGCTTCCGTCCATATGTACAACACAGTAACTCAGCATCAAGCCGTATTGAGGACGCCTTGTTGACGTTTACATTCACAATAAATATTAGTTGGATATTAGCTTTTATCCGATAATTATCGGATTATAATTACTTGTTGCGCAAAATAACAGCGTTTATTCCGTAATAACATATTTTATAAAAGCAACAAAATCCTAAACTCACAAAAGTGTCGGGGCTAAATATAATATGCTATGGTATAATATGCTCCGCAACAACGGGCTAGTATGTCCCTCTGTAGCGGGGCATTCCGCTTCATAACAACGGGGTTATATGCCCTTACCGAGTGAAACCTAGCCGGACAAATGTCAAACATCCGAACTTACATCAGCTGATGCAGTGCATTGGCTGTGAGCCATATTATCCAGTAGACGGTGGGGCATATTGTTCGTTGGAGTGCGTGATTATGGAAAAACTCATTAATTACAGAGTTATATTACAATTTTCTTATTTTAACAGCGGAGATAAGTTATTTACTTCATACTTTAGTAGACAACTGCTAATTTCATTGCTTTTGCTTCATTGGCGCGTGCTAGCGCTTTGTTTAAACACATCGATAACACTAGTTTACAGCATTTTTGAACTCGGTAAGCTGATGATCATTTTTGGTGTAGAATCATGCCCTGAGTTCGAAAACGCGAAGGAAAAAAATTACAGTAGAGCGGAAATTTTTTCGACTTTCCATACAAGGTTGTTGATTTGAAATCGATTTTTGTTCTATTTTTAATCATAGTCGCTCACTTCAAACATCTCATTCTCCGTAATCAATGCTCCGATTGAGCTGAATTTTTTACTGTAACTCGCCTACATATGATATGTCAAATAAACGTTGATAAAGAATTTTTATATTGTTTTTTTCTTATTGAAAAAAATACATTGCTTCATATATTTTTGGCAATTTCGCTAAAATTTAAGGAGATCGTCCCAAAACTCGCAAATATCTTGAATTTCATCAATCTGACGCAAAACCAGCATTCAGATGATCGAATGGTATTGTATTCAGCTTTTAATTTATGGAAAAATATTTGTAATTGGTTGAACAAAACGCATGATATTTGAATTTTAGTAAATTCCATATTTTTAAAAGTTTTTTTTAAAGCACGGTTTTGAAATCAGTGCTAAATTGTACTTCAAAAACTTTGGTCGCTGACAGAAGTTCACGACTTTCGTTTTATTTTGTAAACTAGTGTAATTGCAACAAATGTGTGAGTTTTCAATTTTTTGTTGTATATTTGTTTCAAAGGGCACAACAACCACAAAATCGATATAGTAGACTGGTCTCATGAATATGCAATGCAGCCTTATACCATGATTTTATCCATTCACTATATTCAATTCACTGGAAATCGATGGGAGCGTTTTGCCCCGTTGGGGCGCATTATGCCTATCTACCCTATGTTCCAAAGAAGAAAAAATCTTCGACGATAAATCATCAACTCTATCAATGTCAACGAAAGCTATTCCAAGAAACAAGTTAATATATGAGAAATTTCAATGATAAAGCTCGATCAAATTGCTTTTCGACTACAGAATTGTCCATTCAATCAAACGTACATTCGACCAAAAGTAGTATAGTTGATTATCTTGAAACATACTTTCGACCAAGTGTCCAATAATAGACAATGTTCATTCAACCAAATGAACCTTCGATCAAATGTTCCAAAGCCGTCGCATTCGGGTAAATGTTATTCGAGTGAATGCTTTTCGCATAAATGGTTTTCGGGTAAATGTTATAAACATTTTTGGCATCGGGCGTGCATGTTTACGTGACCATGACAATGACAAGTGTAACTTCAATACTCAAACCACAGACATTCAAAGTGTAACTTATGTTGGAGATTTTTGTCCCCGAGCGAAGTCCAACAACAAAATAATATCATATTTTAAAATCAGTTTATCTTGATTAAAGATGATTTCAAATTTCGTTTTGCTGTCATTTTCTGTAATTATATTGAATATTGAATGTTTTGGTAAATCATATATAATAGCTCTAAGGATATAACATCAGTGCAATTATTTTATTTCATTTATATTCAATATCAATTTAAAAATTTCACAATAAAATATTTTTTTACCCTGTTTGGTTAACATGTTAACGGTTAAATTAAAATATCCGAAATGTCAAAACATCAAAATAAGTTTTCGATTTGCAATCAAATTTTGATATTCAATCTCTCAATAAAAAACTGATTTTTTTTCTTATTCGTTGAATTTTTTTAACCGTGTTGTGGCCAGCAAAAAAGAATTGTGGCAGGGCATCCGAGATACCCACGCAATTGAAATGACATATCTCCGTGAAATTCCCATGAATTTTAATTTTTTTTTGCTCATTCAACTCAACCGTGGCTTTCTTGGGCCTACCATACACAAAATAGTAAGTATTACAGAAAGCTTTCAGTCAATAACTGTTAAGCGTTTTATTCCTTCAAGGTACGGAGCCACTTGACCATCTCCGTTCCCTGAAGGCATATAATTGGACTTCCACTAATGTACATGGTTTGTTTCTTTTCACAATCCAAATCTCCTTCGGGGATGGAATTAGATAAACTACACGTCTTTATTGTGTGCAATGTGCATGAATTTCAGAGAGAAATAGGAATTATTTTCAAAAATGGTCGTGAGCTTCGGACACTGTCTATCCGTATGACAATTAGTGTGCCGTCGATCTCTCGACGGGTCGGTCCATGCCGACCTACGGTAGCACCCTGCAAATGTCAACTTTTCGATATTTGAGAACTCTCTATTGGTTAGCGTTCCACCGGCTACCGCCTCAAGTTGTCTTATCTCCCGTGGAAGTTCGAGTCCTGGCTAGTAGGGGAAAGTGGGGTAAGATGGCATTTTTCAAACTATCATCGTTTTCAATGACAAATAGCCTTATTTCTTAGACTTTCAAAGTGGTAAAGCATTAACTAGACAATATTGACTTGATATTTCAGCGAAAATATTCACTAAACTAGTGCATTTTCATCGATTTTTAGCAATTTTAAAAACAGGATCATAAAATGGAAGTGGTGCAAAAGGCCGTCTGCCATGGGGTAAGATGCCACTTGATTAAAACATTCAAAAATTACGTCCATCGTTTTTCTGGCATTTCCAATGATTTTATGAGTTGGGCCATTTTACCCTATCTTGGCATTTTGGGCTTTGTTCCCCTACCGTAGACTATCCGTTGGACTCAAGCTCCCGGATTAAGGAATTGAATACCCGTGCGCTTACCCCATCGACGATTTCAGTCCTTAATCACGAAACATGTTCCTCTACAATTATTAAAAACATATTCTGAGTACTGACACCAAAGAAATAATTTTAAAATTATTAGTTTATGAAACGAAAGTTGTAGTTGAACAAATCTTAAAAACGATCAAAACGATCAATTCTGACTATACATGTCAATGGTTGCTCCTCCGTGATTGATCTGAACTGGTACCAATTGCACTGAGATCCAACTGAATAAGAGGCTGGGACATTCCACTTATTCTCAAAGTGCAATTTTAGCAGCTCATGCATATTTGATCAATAACGGCGCCGGCCAAGTCCTTATAGTCAGCTGGGAAGGGAAAGGAATGTTAGAGTGTACTGGTTGTTGCTACTAGAGACCGAGAGCACTCTGCGTCCCCACAACCCGCACGGACTGGGGTATTTTTAGACGGAAAGGATGGAAGATCTGGGAGTCACCGTTGGGTCGGTGATGCGATCCATGGATAGGGGATATTTATAGTGTTCGTGATAGATTGTGTGGTGAATTAGGTGAATAAGGTCAAGCGGCACAGCACGCTTTGGTTGCATAACTTATAGGCGTTATATATACAACAACACTGTGCTGTGAGTAGAAGTTGGAAGGGAGGGAAACGACTTTTTTCAATTCGTTTCTGGTTCTAGCGATGGCTATGAACATATGAATATACATGAGTTGTATATGTAGAAAAGAGAGAGCGAGAGAAAGTGGATAGAAAGATACAAAGTAGGATGAAAAGGACGGGCCAGGGATTGAACCCATGACCTTCTGTATACGAATCAGAAGCGGTAGTCACTAGACCACCAAGCCCGTAGTTGTAGTTGAACAAATCTTAAAATAACATTTACTTAAAAAATACTAAAGCATTAAGAATTGCAGTGCTACCAAACGAATGCATTTAGTTGAGAAAGTTGCCTGTCTGTACAAAAGGAACCATGCAGGACGTTTGTCAACCGGAAAAGCTTTCACAACAACCTACATATTACCTGCCATATGTGTCTTCTAGTCTCCATTGTAACAGTAACTAACTTTCTGCAACTACACCATCTGTGAAACTGCTGTTTTGCACTATCGAAGCGCTACAGGATACGAAATAGTAAAACATCTATCCTCGAGCCCGAGTGGCACCCATTTATGCTCTTCTGTAAGAAGTGTTATGTATGATGTTCCCACTAAACCACTCTAGGAGCTGACGACGGTGTGTATTCAGCAGCTCCGTTTCATTCTTTCTATTCATCACAAATGTACAACCAAACTGTCAGTTAACTAAATCAGGTAAAAACGCATAACTAAATGGTTTCATGGTGCCAACATACCGGACGAAGCATCTTCTAGGCACAGCTAGTTCATGCTTGCGCCTATGGAGGAACTATTCCCAGTACACATCCCATGTGTCAGGTATTTTACGATAATAACTTTATGCGCTTTTGAGTTCTGTCCCCAGTCGACTGTTGCTCGACTGTAAAATGAAAACGGAAGGTGTCGGTTCCCATGAAAAGGATGCAATGATTTCTGTCAAACAGGTGTGAGCACGTGTGAAAAAGCATCCTATCTTGCATTGTCTGTGTGGGATGCATCCGCCATCAAATGTAGTCTGTTGATGTAAATGAATTTCCGGAAACTGAACTTATCAAATAGTAGCTTATTTTTCATATGATTTACGTGATACATACATAGATAATACCCTAAATATATTAGGGAATGTTAGATTTTTTCTCAGACACAGTACTTAGATTTTCAGTGTACCACACTCCCTTGGATATATTAGTTTTGTAATTTTCTCCACATGTCTTCGTCTGAAAATTTCTGCCTGTGAAAATATCCCTTTTCCACCCTTAAATATTCTAAATAGGTCCTTAGTGTTTCCTCAAAATAAGTTTAATAATATAATTGTAGCTTAGTATACGATAATGCTATGAAAAAACTGTCTGAGAACACATTATATAGGAAATTCCTTACTTAGACTTTATAGGAAAATATTCCGGGTAGAGGTTAAGTACTGACGATCAAAACGTGATGTTGGTTTGATTGATATAAGAGATAAAAGATCTGAAAATAATATCTGAAAATGTTCCTGGAACATCTGAACAATATCAAAATTTGATATTTCAAAATCAAACGAATAGCTTGCTGCTGTGTGTTTACGTATGTGATAATGTGATTTGATATTTCAAAATCGAACGAATAGCTTGCTGCTGTGTGTTTACGTAATGTGTTTACGAATCGTATGAGCGGTGTTTAGCAAACCCGATTTTTGAACCTCCTTAGGGCCGATTTCTTCACCAACCCGGCTTAACGACGTAAGCCTGGTTTATCCTAAACCACACTTAAAGTTAAGCCAAATTCTTAAGCCAGGTTTAAATATTTGCATTTCTTCACACCGGTTTAGCAAATAAAGGCGACGGCTTACGCTAAGCCAAGCTTAACGAAATTTCCCATATCATTCCAGTGACTTTCCAATGGAAACGTCATTTTAAGCCGCCGATATTTTGAAATGCCCGTTATATGCAGTATGGAGTAACAACAACAAAACATCCGCTGAAATTTTAGCAGGAAAAGCGGAATCGCTCGGTAATTTTTTCGGATACAGAAGGAAATTAACAATAATGATCTACCTAGACTGTTGATGTTTTACCCAACGCTAGTATCGATGATCTACGATTTAGTACCTATTACATATGATCGTTCCACAACATTTGGTGTTCGAATTTGCCTCTAATTATACAAAGTTGGAGTGCCACATTGCAGAAAAGGCGTTGCAATGTTGATTTTATGTTGTGATATCCATAATCGCCGAAAGTTGCATTTCGATAGTGAGTTTTTGAAAATGTGTTTGTCGTGAGATGCTCCAGAGTTCAGACCATTTTTCGAATATGTTTAAAATTATGAACTGTGTACATTCAATGAAAGCCACAGCAAAGTTCAAGTTACACTAGAAACTGAAATCTCTTAATAGAAACAGTTTATTCTACATTTATTCCATTTGTTGATGTTTTTAATACTTTATTTTAAAAATGTTTAGGCGATTTCCTTGCAGAAACGAAGAATCCACCTTCTCACCATACAAAAATTCAGCTCATTACAACAAATCTAGTACTTCACCGATCGTGTCGTATTAATATTCATCATGAAAAAAATGGGATTAAATGTGCGCTTTTAAAATCGAGTTTTGCAACGACTTGCAAAACATTTTTGCAATGAAAAACAAATCACTAGAATATGATCATTTCTATCAGTACCATCATGCTTCGCGGTGGTTCGATGGGAAAAGTCATGTCTTCTATCATGCTAGACACTAAATCTGATCAAGCAAAACCGTGACAATTTAACAAGCTCTTGCCGTGACAACTCGGGCTGTGGATCAAACAATTGCATTATGATTCATTATAAACCGAAATCAGTTGCATTATGAATCATATTGCAATTGTTTGGTATAGTACGATAAACTAGTCCGTTGTGATACGGCAAGTATAAATAAAATATAAATAAGGGCCCATATAGCCGAGGCGGTAAACGCACGGGTATTCAGCATGACCATGCTGAGGGTGACGGGTTCGATTCCCGGTCGGTCCAGGATCTTTTCGTAAAGGAAATTTCCTTGACTTCCTTGGGCATAGAGTATCTTCGTGCCTGCCACACGATATACGCATGCAAAATGGTCATTGGCAGAGGAAGCTCTCAGTTAATAACTGTGGAAGTGCTCATAGAACACTAAGCTGAGAAGCAGGCTTTGTCCAAATGAGGACGTTACGCCAAGAAGAGAGAGAGAAATAAAATTTCATAGTGCTGAGTTGCAAAAAGATATTTAAAATCCACTTTCGTCGTATTTTTGGCAGTTTTGTTCTCTTCGTCACGGGAGGTTTTTAGAAACCTATTGAACTCAAAGTTGGCCTCAAATCCTTCCAAAGTAAGATGAATGGTATGGCAATGTATCATGCATTTTGGCCGACAAAAAACTCCCACGACGGAGAGGACAAACCTGCCAATAATATCCAACGTCACCCTATTAGGTATTCAAAATAAGTCATGTTTAGAAGTACACCACGAATAAAACTTTTTATATTTAGAATTATGAGTCAAAATGTTGAATATTCGATGGACTAAACGTTCTTTGAACTAAGTTTTTATAAAAAAAAAACAGTGTATTAAAAGGTATTAGAAGATTTTTTTTTTTGAGTGTCATCCTAAGTTTGTTTGTAAAAAATATAATATCTTTTGAACCATAAAAGACGAAAATGTTTATTGTGACCCGAAATTATGGAAGGACCGGGTTAAAATAAATAGAAACTTCAATGCAAACGTACTTTCGACTTTCAAATCAGTATGACAAATTTCTAAAACTATCAACACGGTGCCTTTTTGAAGGCTTTCAATCTAATGTAAAAACTTGATTGTCCCAAACCCGATGTGAATATTTTATATTGACGACCCGCCGGCTATAGATTATCATTTTCTTTATCATCGTCTCCATCCGTAACCAAACGTTTTACAATTTTATCGTTCATAAGTGTATAGGTTTCTTAAAAAAATATTTTCTGTCGTTTCAAAAATTTATTTATGAAGCAGGTGAAGAAACCCAAACTCTGCAATTTGCGGTTTAAGCCTGGCTTAGCGCTGCTAAGCCACCTCAGAGCACCGCTTAAAATAAGCCACACTTAACGTAAACCGTAGCTTTATTAAACCGGGTTTAGTGGTTAAGCCGAGGTGAAGAAATTGAAAAAAAGTTAAGCCCGGCTTAAAATGTTGCTAAGCCTGGTTTAAAATTTAAGCCCGGGTGAAGAAATCGGCCCTTAGTGCTATGCGTCGTTGTTCAACATGTTCATATGTGTGAATCTACTATCACACATCGACCATCAACGACTTATTTAAAAGGAATGATTGACACACGTACGGACACATCCCCGCAGTGAGTTAGGAACCTGTTTTACCCCTGCTCTCCCTAAAATTTGAGTGTTTTAAGTGCCTCAAAATCAAACTAACGTGTCTTGTCTGGCAAGTTTTGTGCCGTTGAATCCGAAACTGAGCTGTTCCAGAACGTTCAAGGTTTGAGAAGCGCAATTTATATGGGAAAAATATGTGAATTTGTTGATTGACAATTTCAAACCATGAGGTAAGCAAATTTTTTTTTAAACTTATAATAGGTTGATTGATAGACTTTTTTTTTATTCCTGTTCGGGTCTGGCACTCGGACCAGTTTTTAGATCTATTGTGACATTACCCGTATCCTTAGTGTAGTGCATGTCGCATTACTCAATCGCCATTGAAGAGCAATAAAGTATCGATTTTATTACAGCTTTTGTTTTGTTTTCTCAGAAATTTCTTTCTTATAGTACACAAAACAAGAGCACTGATAAATGGCAATGCATCGGAAACCTTGTTTACCGCTAAATTCTACCCTTGTTTACCGCTAAATTCTCCCCAGTAAGAAGTTTAGAACCCGGGTATTAACATTAGCAACTATACCATTCCAATAATGAAACATGTGTTTAGTAATAAGGATTCTTGCATGTTTCTTGCGTACTAGCACTTTCCAGTCTTCGAAAAGAAAGTACATACATCCCTAATCCAATTTGATATCCTTTGCATTGAGTTTAGCCTCAGACGGTGAGATTTTAACTATATGCAAAGTTGGTAAACTTAGTTTTATTCAAAAACTGGAAGTCACCAAAACACCAGTAGCAAGGACTAAATACTATAATTCTTTGACCAGAACACATATTCCAAAATTGAAAAATAGGACGACACTAGATTTCGGTTTGGTAGATCTTTCACCGCAACGCAACCCAACAAGGCGATCTACCCACGCTACGGGCTCCGTTAAAGATCGAGCATATTTTAAACCCCCTCAACCATTCATCCCTCAGCACGGATCGCCTGACACCTTGGATTGGGGTTACCTGTTTGGTGGACTTTTACCCTCGGAACAGGTGGTCTGTAGTGCTATTCTAAGCCGGCAGTTACACGGGAAATTGGTAGACTTACATCTTCTTTTTCTTGGTTGCGTAAGGTTCCCACTGGGACAAAGCCTGCTTCTCAGCTTAGTGTTCTTTGAGAACTTCCCAAGTAATTAACTGAGAGCTTCCTCTGCCAATGATTATTTTGCATGTGTAAATTGTGTGGCAGGCACGACGATATTTTATGCTCAAGGTAGTCAACGGAAATTACTTTACGAAAACTTCCTGGACCTATTGGTTGTTTTACATCAACTGGGACAAAATTTTTACTTTTCAAAAAATGCTCCATTAGCTGTGACGTAAGTGCAGCAAGTTTTCACTGATAGTTTGTCTACTATTTGCCTAATCATGATCAATATTTAGGCTACGTTAGAGTTTATTAAATAAAGTCAGAGGATTGACCAAACAACAAATATGACGAAAATTTTATTTTAAAGCATTTAATCAAGAACCACATTGTGGCACTTCTACCCGATTTTCTTAATGTTATAATTAACGAGAGGTATAGCACAATGTCTTGATTGATCTGTGAAAATCAATAAGAGTCAAAGTGAACTAAATGCTTGAGGTCAAGAGAATCAAAAAATATCTTTTGGTTGAAATTCAATAATTAAAGTATTCAATAATTAAAGTATTTCATTATCATGACTTCTCGACGCATTTTATAATGATTACAGATCAATTTAACACGTGAAAATTCATTTGATTCTGTTGACTATCATATTTTACAGATTATCGAGTTGAGGTTTATTATTATTATATTTTTCGTGCAGACAGAGTAAACCATGTGTCTAAGAGATGAACAATTTGAAATTACCTATTCTTCGTAATCCTATCTAGGGTATGTGTACCATACCTTGGCCTAATATACAAGCCACCTGGACAATTTTGACCATACCTTATGAATTATAGCACTAGAAATGATATGATGATCCCATCACGCATACTAGCCAATGCATGTTTCACCAATTGGTAGTAAACTAACGTAAATATTTGAGAACTTTGTAACGTTGAAAAGATGCGATGCGATGGTATGTAACGTTTGTCGATGGCAGCGTTACTCAAACTATGGGTCGCGAACCACTGGTGGGTTTCATTTTTTCATTTTCATTTTGCACAAACAAACACAATTTCATAGGTTAATCTCGCTTTTTCCAGCCTTAAACGAAATTAGCATGAATTTCAATAACATCGAATCGATGTGAAAACATCGCGTGGTCTTTTCGTTTGTAAATGAATCGAAGAGAATCAACATGGTGAACGTTCCCAAGCAGCGTCGCACCTACTGCAAGAAGTGCAAGATGCACCGCGTCCACAAGGTCACGCAGTACAAGAAGTCCAAGGAATGCCCGGCTTCGCAGTGTCGTCGCCGTTAGGATCGTAAACAAAAGGGTTTCGGTGGACAAACCGAGCCCATCTTCAGGAAGAAGGCCAAGACTTCCTATTAGGCAATTCTCTCGTTTCATGTTTATCTTCAAAATCTTCTCAAGCTTGGAAAATTAAAGTTGATAAACAATACATTACAAACTTTCTAATACATTACAAAGTTTGAATTCCCATAGAATGAGATTCATTCACACTACAGCACCATAGGAGATAATATCACATTAGCTAATTACAGTACAGATGCGAAAAATCTCCATTTTCGCTCTATCCGCAACCCGGGAACGCACCTGTTGGATTTCGAAAGCCTCGGAGAACAATACAAACTTTCAATGGCATTCCCATACACTCACACACATTGCCCATTGAGGGGTCTGACTGGCCTATTACCCTCCATCAGTTTGTATTATGTTCTCACCAACTTGGAATTATATTTTCCCGTCACATAAATTACTTCGACAAATATTCGATACTAGCAGCATGATCAGTATTATAACTAAACCGGATGACTTGAAGATCTGATTTTTACAGAACAATGCAAACAGCGTTGCTCCTCACTTACCTTGCCGATCAGGCTAAGGCCGGGGTGGCCTCTACTGTAGGGGAGACTGAGGAGACTTGATCCCTGGGGAGACTTGTTAGCATAGCATAGCATAGCATAGCCGACCGTACACATCCTGGGGTGGCTGTCGATAGAGACGTTTAATGCGCCAGAAAAGTTGCCTGGGACTTGACAAACCTTTCATTTAACGAACTCTCGACACCTGGCCAGGTCCTTACGATCAGCGGGGATGGGGAGGAAATGTTGATTAGATATCTACTCAGAATATGTCCAAGAACTTGGCCCACTTCATAGATATCTGGAGTTGGAAATTGGATAGGGTTTAATGGGGTGCTTTCCTTGGCGAAAAACTTGATCCCTGGGGAGACTTGTTCCCCCCATATTTGCTCGGAATCAAAAACATTTTTCTTCTAGTATATTTTTTCTAAAACTACTCCTGGACAAACGACTATGTTTTGGCTACAAGTGATTTCGATTGTACATTGCATTATTTTTTAATGGCTGATGGTTTGTTTTCAGTCCTTCAGAAATCTTTTAGGCGATTCCGAAAAATCTCAATAACTTTTTGAAAATTGAATCAAATCGTGTCAAAATTTCACAGCACATAGTATAAATAAAATACTATCAAACGTATTTATTCAAATAAGGCTATTATATAAACATTTCAATTAATGTAGCTTAGTGTATACAACAGTGACATGGGGAGACTTGATCCCTCGAAGATTACACACACATTATACATGTGAAAAATAAAATTCTATTTTGAAGCCTCTATTTACTCGGAATTCTAGTATATTCAATGATAAAACGTATCAGATAATTATTATTTTATTACACACCATTAAAATTTCAAATACACCGAATTCATGAAAAATGCAAGAAAACTTGAAAAGAAAATGAATAGGAAGCCTCTGGAGTTATTTCCCCTTTAAATTAACTATGTGCTCAAAAGGGGATCAATTGTGACCCATTTTTGAAAAATACATCATAAGGCATGCCTCCATAAAAACACAGTTTTGAAAACTTTAACAAAAATTTAAAGTCCTTCTGTTGTGTATAAACTTGCAATAGATGTTTACCTGCCATTCTGTGCGAAAAATGGATCTGGTTTGGTGTTCTTTCTTAAAGTTACAGGCAAATTAAGAAAAAGGGATCAAGTCTCCCCAGTCTCCCCTAATCTTCGCAAAAAAACTACACATAATTTCACATCGATATTTTCTAACTAATATCATCATTATCTATTGGTTTCAATACATCATTGGTGAGATAATAAAGCAAGCTTTCCAACAAACACGTGGTTTTGTGAAATAATTGAACCATTGTATGAAAAAAGGTACAAGAAGAAGAAGAAGTTGAAAAAGGCATGAGAATTTAGATAATCGGCATCTTTTTTTTCAAACATTCCCATGCTCAAAATCAGTTTATGGTCAAGCTTTAGGTCTACTCCAATGATTTTGTATGCGAAATGCTGCGTAAATTGCGGTCTTGGGAGATTCAGCGTTTTTTACGCACGAGACCGCCCGGGCGCACCCCTTGAGATTAAACGGCGATTCTCAAACATTCTAAGCAAATTCCCTTGGAATTGATTTTTGAAAGTAACTACACAATAGTGTTGATCATTCTAAGCACAAAAAACAAAATATAAATTTAAAAAATAAAACAAATTCATACTTTTTATATATTATCAGTTATTTGACCATATTGGAAATACGCTCTTTTCAAAACTTGGTCGTGATGTTTAAAAATGTCCATAAACAATGTATTTTAGTCGAACCAACTACAGAATACTAACAATTCCTCGAAAATATGACGAAAATATTTTTGTCCGCCTGCTTGTATGGGAATCCCCTATAGTGCATTGTAGTATCAACGGCATAATCTAAATCACTGGGAGTGTCAATGGATGGTGAGTACAGGGTGCGTGCGATATTTTTGCACTAAATCATATCGTAATCATAAAACACGTTTTAAAAATAATTCGACAATACATCTATACTAAATGATTTTTTCGCGAACAATTGTGATTATTTCAATGATTTAGGAAGAAAAAAGTGGTCCTAATATCGATAACCTTTTTTGAACGATCCTGAGAACCACTGCAAGTCCGTTTTAGTGTTGTTCTCTATATTTTGGTCAACAATTGTGTTATTTTAGGTAAAACTTGTATTTTTTCTATACGAGGAGCTCCAATGGTATCATCGTTATGTGTGCCGTTCAAAAAATACCCCATAAATTTGAAAAAGAGGTTTCTAGAAGATGGAAATGCGAACAACTTGAGTATAAATATATGGAGCAGCTGCATACTATCTGCATTTTCTCAGCTGTCAAGAACGCTATGAAGCTGATTTTTTCAGTGTAGTTGGGGGATTCCATAGGCTTGTTACCTACAAAAAACTACATCGCTGGAATGGAAGATAGCGGAGAAATAACTGGAAAAAGTCGGAAATTCTAATTTGAGCAATGGTATCCCGAGCAGAAGGGAATAACAACAGCATAAGGAGTTGTGTTGTTTGGGTAAAATAACTGAATAATAGAATCTATTATTTTTAAGTTATTAGCATAACATATTATGTTATAAACTTGTCTGTCATAAGCGGCAAAATAACAAATATCATAACAAAAAAAATATTCTTGGAAAACCATTTTAATAACTTGTTTTGTTAGTTTCAATAAGGGGCTGTCTATAAACCACGTGGTCATTTTTTTGGGACTTTTCAACCCCCCCGCGTGGTCATTTTTCCATACAAAATTTTTAATTTGTCCATACAAAATGATCATTGACCGAACCCCCCCTATGACCACGTGGTTTATGGACAGCCCCTAACAGCTTCATAACAGTGAGTTTGAAAAAAAATTCAATAACATATTTTGATATTAATTTGATATTGATAATAGTCAGAAAGCAAAATTTGTTATATCGAAGTAAATTATGATACTTATTATATAAAATTCTTTATTTTGTCTCACAAATCCACCAATACACGAATGATCGAAAAATACTACATTCAGTTTTTAATTCGTTCTAAGAGAATTTAAAAAAAAATCTTTCAGCAATTACTCCGAGAGTTCTTCCACGAAATCATTCACAGATTTTCAAAGACTCCCTTAGAAATTCCTCCAGAATTATGAACAGAATCCCTTCGCGGATTCCTTCAGAATTTCGCGTGATTATTTGTCCCGAATTTCATCCTAAGATTTCTTTGAGAATTTCACCAGGAGTTTTTTTTCGAAGAATTCTTTTGGAGATTTTCTAAACATTTTGCCAAGAATTCTAGTAATCAGAAGAATTACTTTTGGAATTTCTAAAAAGATTGCGCCAGGAATTCTTTTGAAGACTTCTCCAGGGTAACGAAGGGTTCTTCCAGAACTTCCAAGTATTTTTCCGAATATTATTTAAGGAATTTTCAAAGGATTCGTTCAGAAATTTTCCTCCTAACTAAATACAAAAATGGAACAAAACAAAAAGGACAGATCATTATTATTGAATTGTTGCTTTGATTTCCAAACTTGTTACTGTTGTGCTATTGTTGATAAGTTGATCAATAGTACAACAATAACAAAACTTGTACTTCAACAAAACATGTTATTGAAATGTAATTGAGTGAATGTATATCAATACTTTGATTATAACAAAATGAGATTGTCCAACTAAATTTGTTATGGAGAAGCTATGCTTTGATAATTAAATAATAACAAAACAAGATATAAAAACAGATTATGTGATTTCGTAGTTATTAATTTGATATTCTCCTCTGCTCGGGATTCTACTAGGGCTGCTCCAACATTTATGAGAAAATTTAAAACTAAAATATCCTAAGTCTGACCACCTCAATTTGCTGTTTTAGACTCCCTTAAGCAACAGCACAAATTTGAGCTGAATTGATAAGGTCTTAGGTATCGCTCGACTAGTCTGAAGTTTATATGGTAAAACTGGTACAAATATGTGCAGGAATGGCATAGTTTTAGTTTTCTGCCACTAGATGGCACTGGAAGCGCTCAATAACCCTTATTTTTAGTATTATTATAGGGAATTCTATGCGGAACATCTTTGTTGAAGACCGCTAAGTGATCCGATGCTTGCTAAAAAAAGTTGTAGCCTAGACTTAGTGTATCGAAAAAACAATTAGTTTTTATTGATGCTGTTCGATAATTTGTTAAAATCACCACGTCAAAATTATTTAAATTATAATTTTTGAAGCATATCTGTATCATTACGTCTCGTGTATCATTATCGGGCTTTTACACATTACATTTTACTGATTTCGTCTTATTTACACAACAAATAGTAGAACCCGAAATGTTATTGGCCGCGCTAGTGTAAAACATAGGATCTGAAAATATTTTCTCATACCACCACGTTTTTGATTATTAATGGTTTTAGATTTTTCACAGATCACTAGAAATATGGTGCATTTGATGATGTGGGATTTATATTTTTATTGCAACCCTTTGATGAAATATTCCTGTTTGAAGGTTAGTGAAAAATTACCGCACGCACCCTGTACATACATCCCTTTTTTGAAGGGTACCGTTTGATGTCAAAGAAAGATAAAGAAAGAAAGATCTCGGGAGCCACGCATTACTTCACTTCCGAAGGAAGAACACACATCATGTGAGTATGTCGGGAGTGGGATTCGATCCCAGGTCCTCGGCGTGATAGTCTTGTGTTCTAACCACCACACCAGGACCAGGTCCGCTCCACACTAAGAATTTGCATCCTTTGACAGATACGCATTTCGACCTCAACTGTAAGGTCGTCTTCAGTGTCTCATCAAAGTTGTCTAAGAACCATTTTCAGAGCTCCAAAAAACGCTCATTTTCGTGCGCTGAGAATGTTGCTACGTCATTCCGTTCAATAGATATTGATGGTTTTCTAGAAAAAAATAGGCACTTTTCAAGTATTTTTTACTTGAGTTACAAAAATAACACCCCTCTAATTTTTTGATAAGTTTTATAACAACATTTCTTCTTTTGAATGGTGGCAAAAGATATTTTTTATGTTTGCCCCAACCCGGCATATAACCTTTACAAAAAACTATGATTTTTTAAAAAAACACCAGTAACTTTTTAACCAAAAGAGATAACGACCATTTCAGCGCACGAAACGACGCGTCTTCAAAAGCCCTACAAGTGTTTCTTAGGCGACTTGGATGAAAAATCGAAACTGAAAAAGTTAATGCCAGAAAACCGATTTTTCTTCAGCACTGTCTTCAGCAAACTTGCTCAAAATTGATAGATCTATAACTTTCCCGAAGAATGTACCGTAAAACGGGGTATCATTGATCAGCGGGGTAACATTGATCGGCTTGACCGACCTCATGAAATGTTCAAACATGCATTTTACATTGAATCAGGTTCTGCTATCGAATGGTATATCGTAATCTGCTATTATTTAGCTATTAAATGACATGTAATTCATGAAAATTGAATTTCATAAACCTTGAATTAAATCGATTTTTACATAACTGTGTTTCGTAACGCAATGAGATACATGGTCAAACATTCACGCATGGCATGAATACTAGATACGATATGAGGTTCGAAATCACTGTATTACTTCAATATGATATCCTAGAGTTTGATTTAATGAACGAAACTTTTATGTAAATGCTCTTTATCAATAAAATATATGATTTATTTAAAGTAAGCTAACAATTCCTTAAGCCATTGCCTACCTTAAGGCGTTATTCGCGGTTTGGGGGATTTTAATCTTAAAATAACTCAAAAAGTACATAACTTGTAAGAATTTGGACAACATATTCGATATCAGCGACCCCGAATTTAGTAAGTAAGGGTATTTTCAACACAAACGAACATTGATCACTGACATGATCAATGTTACCCCAAATCAACAAAATCAAAAATTAGATTTAAAAGCCTATTTAAACATGTTAAAAAGTTTTACAAGACTTTTTCGAGTAGCTTAACACATAATCAGAGGGCCAGTACTTGTTTTAAAAACATAAGACATGCAACATTTGCTTTAACAAAAGAATTATTCAAGAAAGATCGAAAATTCTGATCAATGTTACCCCGGATTACGGTATATAGTTATTCTTGCAAATAAAAAAGTTTAGCTTCCAATTTCTTTGAAAATATGGACCACCCTAATTTTTATGCACATTGAAAAGAGAGCCTTATTATGAGGGACAACTTTGGAGAAGACCATATTTTTCTAAAAACACATTTGAAGCCACTAAATGTATCTTTCCTCGTAAATCTGTTTCGTGGACCACTGTGCATTGTGGCAGCCATCTTTAAAATCGCTTATGACACATTCTACCGTGACGTTACAGCGTTTTGACGCCTTTTCGATCAGATTTTCCACTATAACTCGTAAATTCGACCGTATACCCTCAAATATTTTTACATATTCGGATTCCTTTTAAAATTTCCAATAAGTATGATCTATTGAACAGTAAGTTTTCATTGGGAAAGTATGTTAAAAATGGGAATGAGTAACGTGACTACGGTACATGAATGTTGTTAGTATCTAATCTACGAAGAACACAAATATTAGATGTGGGAAAAATAGGTTACAAGGGGAAGGGGTATTGACGAAAAAATATAACGTCATTTATGGATGCATTCTAAGTACATTTATACTAATAAACACAACTTGATGACTTCATTAAGCGAGTTTCTCTCATCTTAGCTCTACCAAAATAACTGTGTAAATCCAACATTTTCAGAAGTATTTTCTGTCACTCATGATTCATCGCAGGGATATATGCTAATAAAGACAAGCATTGGAATATACTTCCATTGTCATCTCTGTACGCACATGTTATCGAGAAATTAGACAACTCACCTGTTGCAGCGAAGGCATCTCTCCGATGCGGTACAGCGTCAGCTTTGCAGCTTTTATGTGGAATTTCACTTCCTGAGACCAATCTCCTCCACCGTTGTCCTGTCTACAGAGACACACACACAAACTCACTTATTCTCGCACTGGCGCTACTATATTGGCACTGTTCACTGGTTCCTCTCAACACACTGGCGCAATGCAATGCAACTCTTTAATGTCCTTTAAAGCTGACTGTGGATGCAAAACTTTAGTGCTGCACTCATTCGGAAACACCCTATCTCTACATATAGTCCTTTCCGTGCGTCTTCTGCTTTACACCTTTCTCGAAAGAATGTTTTTAATTTGCTCTAGGAGCTTTTCACTTTCGGTTTTGTTCTTTTAGTTTGCTGTAGGTATCTGATGCTCAGTCCCAGTCAAATATTTTCTGTCGCCACTGAATCCGCTTCCCACGTGCTGCCCTGGAGTCTACTATACGCCACCACCATGGCACCACCGAGCAATGGGAGTGTATTCAACGGAACAACACAAAACACCGACTGTGGGGAGATCTCAAAAGGGGTAGATGACAAAGTATACGCAACTGAGTATTTGCCGACCCCGCTTTAAAGTTTCTCCCCAAGAATGTGTCTCATTCTTGCCTTTCCATTTAGCTACCACGGAAAACTCATGGTATTTTCCACTGCAAACTTGGGACTGATACAGGGTTTTTCAAGTGGTTCATCTAAGAAGCTGTGTAGGGTGCCTGTACCAGTTATCGCACTACCTAAGAAAAACTATTTCTACAAAAATAAGAAGAAGACCGACGAATGTAAACAATAAGTCAAATGATTGATTTGTTTCAATACTTTACAGGAAAAATATAGAAACGGAGCCAAAACTACTTTTAGTATTTATTACGGCGTGTGCCAATGATAGGAACCCTGTACCAGTTATGGACACATTTGTTAATTTGGGTTCCACTTCGCACTATTTACATGCATTCCTTATGGGAGTTGCCATAACTGGTACACTATGGCGAAATAGGGTGCAAGGACGCCGAAAAGTTAAGGAAAATGATTTATTTCTATCATAATTTGAGCAAATTGTGAAGTTTGAATAATTGCAATCATCTTTTGTGATCGTAATCTGTTGTTCAAGAATTTTTTCTTGTTGATTTGTACCTTTAAAGGTTGAAAATCAACTATGGCGAATTTGAGGTACTATAGCCATAACTGGTACACTGAGCCTACCTGTTTTTCTAAAAAAAATCGCCAAAAGTAGGGTAAGTGTGCCCATCGTTGTGGTATTAAGGTAAATTCATTTTAAAAACAATGATCGTACCATCTAATGAAGGGTTGCAAAACGTTAGTTGGTAGTTTTCTATCCAAATTTGCTTGGAAAAATATAAAAACTATCGTTTTTCTCTGTTTTCGATCATATTGCGACATTTGCACCCATTTAGACTCGACCGAAATTCATTATCATCACAGTCGAATTTCGCACACGACTTCGCTGCGGCTGGCGTACACAAGTTCGGTTGAGTCCATAACAGGGGCGTCAGATGCACAACAGGTAAACAAAATATGTTTGATTAGTGTGAAATTTTGCTGGGAAATGATGATTCAGTGGATTCTAAAACTAGAACAGTAGTCTAAACATTGATGAGAAACCCAATAAATCGCTTACCACAACATTAGGCACACTGTTCCTATTATGGAGTTAAAATTTAATTTAGGTTCCTATTGTTGCGGTATCCCATTGAAATCATATGGGATACTGCAACATTAGGAACACTACCGCAACAATAGGAACACAGCAGCATAAAATTTAAGGAAAATATTTTTTTAAAATAGGTTTTTGGGCAAATCTTAAGCACACAAATGGTGCAATGTCATAATTTAAGCATAATACAGCGGAGCGGAATCAAAAACTACAAAACTAATTAAACTCATTTTAACATGTTTTTCTATGATATTTACTCCTACTTGTCAACTCCAGAACAATCAGATAAATTTGAAAAGTAACAAAGTTTTACAGCAGAGTTCTTTTAAAAATTTTTGGAGGACATTCTGAAGTCTAAGGAGTCCCTCAAAGATCTTGTTAAAGCATTTCTGAATTTCTTCAGGATTTCTTAGACGATTTTTCATAGTAATTCAAGTAGTAATCCCGTAGAAAGTTTTAAAATAAATCCTTGGAAGATCGTTAGAGAGAATGCTAAGAGGAATTTCCAAAGGAATTTTCGGAAAAAAAATCTAGAAAAGTGCCGAAAAAAAGTCTCTGGAGGGTTTTCTAAAGAACTCCCTGGAAGAAATTCTGCAGCAACTCATACACAACATTCTTACACATCTCTTTGTGAATCTTCTGGAGGAATCCCCAGTGAAATTTCTGAAAACATTGGAAGCTCCTGTGGAAACTTCTGGTGAAATCCTTGGAAGAATTTTCAAAGTAACCCCAGTACAATTTTTGAAGGAATTTTTGAAACATTTTCTGGAAAACGTTGGAATAGTTTCTGAAAGTACCACTGAAAGTATTACACTAGTTTACAGCATTTTTGAACTCGGTAAGCTGATGATCATTTTTGGTGTAGAATCATGCCCTGAGTTCGAAAACGCGAAGGAAAAAAATTACAGTAGAGCGGAAATTTTTTCGACTTTCCATACAAGGTTGTTGATTTGAAATCGATTTTTGTTCTATTTTTAATCATAGTCGCTCACTTCAAACATCTCATTCTCCGTAATCAATGCTCCGATTGAGCTGAAATTTTTACTGTAACTCGCCTACATATGATATGTCAAATAAACGGCGAGAAAGAATTTTTAAGTTGTTTTTTTTCTTACTGAGAAAAATACATTTCTTCAAAAAAATTTGGAAATTTTGCTAAAATTTAAGAAGATCGTCCCTAAAACTCGCCAATATCTTGAATTTCATCAATCTGATGCAAAACCTGTATTCAGATGTTCGAATGGTACTGTATTCAGCTTTTATTTTACGGAAAAATATTTAAAATTGGTTGAACAAAACGCAATATATTTGAATTTTAGTAAATTACATATTTTAAAAAGTTGCAATACTCGATATTGAGCTAAAACTCAAAAACTGTTCTACTTAATTTTTTTTGAAGGTCGATTTCGAAATCAGCACTAAATTGTGCTTCAAAAATTTTGGTCGTTGACAGAAGTTCACGACTTTCGTTTTATTTTGTAAACTTGTGTTATCAAAGGAATCTCTGGAGAAATTGCAAAATGAGTTTCTGAAGGAAACACTGAACGATATTCTACTCAAATTCAAGGATAATTT